>NW_020624709.1:87224-122157 GCF_003573695.1 Papaver somniferum | reverse complement strand
TGATTCCATAACTTAATTGCCTCCTTCAACCGCTTCAATTTGAAAGGAAAGATAAAACCATGATTACCATACACCGGCGCCATCCAAGATAACTCCACCATCTTCAAAAAATCCGGATGAGAAAACCACATCTTCTGTATACGAAAAGGAGCACGTCTAGGCCTAGGATCACAAAAAGGAAAACCAATAAGAGTCGAATGGTCAGAAACTTCCCTAGGAAGAGCTTTACACCGCCAATTCGAAAACTTAGACAGCCAAGGTTCATTAATAATAGCACGATCCAACTTACTAATAATTCTACCAACACCAGTCTGACCATTGGTCCAAGTAAACTTAGACCCCAACGAATCTGCTTCAAACAAGTTATTATCCTCCATCCAATCAGAAAACTCATTAATACAAGAGAGACGAGTTGTCCTACCCCCTTTCTTTTCATCTTGACGAAGAACACAATTGAAATCACCCATAACCAACCGAGGAGTAGTTACGTCAACCGCTTCAAGTTGACTCCAAAGCCTCCTACGAAAAACTTGAATATAACTAGCATGAACAAAAGAGATAAGAACCCCCTAAGTTTTAACCGTAATGGCCTGTCTAGACATATTAATCACCACCGGCTCCTCAATACAATCATCCCAAAGAATCCACAAATTACCCAAAGAACTAGAAGTAGAATTATGAATTACCTTTTTATTATAACCAGCCAAATTTAACCTTATCATTACATTGTCAGTGCAAGGAATCTTAGGCTCAGCAATACAAAGTACTACCGGTTTGTATTCATGCACCAATTTACGTAACTTACTACCCGCTTCCACCTTCGCCACCCCATTAATATTCCAATATAGAACTCTCATCAGGAAACACTCTTCTTTTTATTATGAATAGCTTGTGGAATCCTGCTAGGAATCCTACTTTGTAAAACAGGAGAGACACCCTTCGTAACTCGGCTTCCCAAAGCATTCACTTCAGAATCCGAATCTGATTTGGAATCATTAAAACGTTGTTGAGAAGAACTAGAGCTTGTAATCAAAACCCGGCTTGGTTTTCTACTTTTCTTTGGCATATCCACTGGTATTTCCGCCCACTTAACACCCTTAACACCTGATGAAGCTTTCTCAGGCGTCAACTCTTCATCCGAACTACCTCCAGAAGTGTTTTCTGCCGCATCCGAACCCCCTCCAGAAAAGTGTTCAACATCATCATTATCCACACCCAACTCATCATTCAAAACATTGAACTTATTAGGAGAAACCACGATAGAAGTTTCAGCAACAGCTCTGTAGCTTGAGATATCCTCAATATTATCAACCACCATGTCTTGCAAAGACTTATTACCATCCTCAACCGGCGTAAAAGAAGAACTCGCCTCATTCCTGTCACTAGAGTGATTAGTTCTTTCCAATTCACCACTCTTAGTTGACTTAGATGAGGTTGCAATTTCAACCATTGACAACCCAATAACCGAACTCTTTTGCAATGCTAACGCCTTCTTAGCCTTCTCAAAAGCTTCAGACGCTGCATGAAGATTGGCTTCAGTATTCGCTAAATCATTCTCTAGCTGAAGAGTTTGCTCCAAACCACCAGCACTCTCCACTAAACCAGCTTCAACCACCCCATCACCACAGCTCCACCGTGCCCTACAGCAAGAGCATCATCCACATTACCACCAGCACCGTTAACAACATCATGAACCACAATAGCACCATCGTTTACACCACCTACAGCAGCGCCAACACCTACAGCAACAGCGTTTACACCACCTACAGCAGCGCCAACACCTACAGCAACATCGTTTGTACCACCAGCAACAGCCACGGTTGCGTCAGCTCCATCACCCTTACGGTTTCTCCTATTACGCACATTCTTCCACTCCCCTTTCGCATCAGCCTTAGAAGTTTTCTCATCATTCTTTGATTGTCTTCTACATTCAACATCATTGTGACCAATTATGCAGCACTTCATACAGAATTTAGGTGATTTTGGGATATCCAAGTATTGCCAAAACGTTCTCCCCCCTGCTGTAATCTTAATTCTACTTGGAATGTGTTTTGCAAAATCCACATCTACCAAAACTGAAGCAAAGTTTCCATACTCCAGATTTAGAGTTCTTTGATCAACCACAATAGGAGTCCCTAAAACTTTTCCCATAGATAACAAGTTCTTCTCAGTCCATAGTTCTGCATGTAAACCAGGAAAGTGAACCCATACGTTTGCATGGGAAGTTTTTTGACGATCAGGATCAAAACCTAGGTACCAATCCATTAACTTGAGTTCATGCTGTTGAACAAACCACTTTGTACGTCTAATTATCTCCTTAGTTTCCTCATCTTGTAGCATAATAACAAAGAAAGCTTTTCCCATAGTCATAAACCTAACAGAATCAGGACTAATCTGCCATTGAGATATTAAAAGAGTTTTTACCTCAAAGAACTTCAGCCCGTGAAGTTTAGTCGTGCAATGAAACTGTGTTGAAAGGGTTTACAACCCTCTTCATAGTAATCCGCGGGTATAACAAGGGATGGTTCTCCATCAATCAGAGTAGGATTAGGTAAACTAGTAATATCAATTCCTGTTGGTTTTAGGGTTTGTTTTCCCCTTACCTTGTCCGCAAAGGATTGGTGTTGCTGAATCCGTGATGAACTAGGATTATTTTCTACCATATTGAATCCGTGTTGAACAATGAAACCTACGTGAAAAAAATTCTAAACCCTTGTGTTTTCGCTAGAGTTTCTCTCTCCTCTCATGTTTTCCTCTCTAGCTATCTGAAATTTTTTAAATAATCATGCGAGAAGTAACTACAATACATTTTACAAACTTTTTCTGTTAAAGATGAGTTTATCTAGTTTACAATTTAGTCTTAGAAATCAATTTACGACTTATAACGAAATGTGTCAACTTTTTTGAGTTAACGTATATAAAATTCAACATTTTTATGAACTCTTTCTTTTTGTGTTGGCTTTGTCTTTCTATTTGATTCAAGATAGATGAATTTTATTAGGATTTGGATTAGTTCTGCATGGTCTTTCATTCTTCTTCTATTGTAAAATTTGACTTCCTTCATATTTTATTGAATCAACGTACATAGAAATGCAATTATTACTAGACGTAATGCCTTATAACATATTAATTGTAATTACAATACATTTTTCAAACTTTTTCTGTTAAAGATGAGTTTATCTAGTTTACAATTTAGTCTCAGAAATCAATTTTCGACTTATAGCGAAATGTGTAGACTTTTTTGAGTTAACGTATATAAAATTCAACATTTTTATGAACTCTTTCTTTTTGTGTTGGCTTTGTCTTTCTATTTGATTCAAGATAGATGAAATTTGTTAGGATTTGGATTAGTTCTGCATGGTCTTTCATCCTTCTTCTATTGTGAAATTTAACTTCCTTATTATTTTCTTGAAACAATGTACATAGAAATGCAATTTTTACTAGACGTATTGCCTTAGAACATATTAATTGTAATTACAATACATTTTTCAAACTTTTTTTGTTAAAGATGACTTTATCTAGTTTACAATTTAATCTCAGAAATAAATTTCTGACTTATAACGAAATGTGTAAACTTTTTTGAGTTAACATATATTAAATTCAACATTTTTATGAACTCTTTCTTTTTGTGTTGGCTTTGTCTTTCTATTTGATTCAAGATAGATGAAATTTGTTAGGATTTGGATTAGTTCTGCATGGTCTTTCATCCTTCTTCTATTGTGAAATTTGACTTCCTTCATATTTTCTTGAATCAACGTGCATAGAAATACAATTTTTACTAGACGTATTGCCGTAGAACATATTAATTGTAATTACAATACATTTTTCAAACTTTTTCTGTTAAAGATGAGTTTATCTAGTTTACAATTTAGTCTCAGAAATAAATTTTCGACTTATAACGAAATGTGTAGACTTTTTTGAGTTAACGTATATAAAATTCAACATTTTTATGAACTCTTTCTTTTTGTGTTGGCTTTTTCTTTCTATTTGATTCAAGATAGATGAAATTTGTTAGGATTTGGATTAGTTATGCATGGTCTTTCATCCTTCTTCTATTGTGAAAGTTGACTTCCTTCATATTTTCTTGAATCAACGTACATAGAAATGCAATTTTTACTAGACGTATTGCCTAAGAACATTTAATTGTAATTACAATACATTTTTAAAACTTTTTCTGTTAAAGATGAGTTTTTCTAGTTTACAATTTAGTCTCAGAAATCAATTTTCGACTTATAACGAAATGAGTAGACTTTTTTGAGTTAACGTATATAAAATTCAACATTTTTATGAACTCTTTCTTTTCGTGTTGGCTTTTTCTTTCTATTTGATTCAAGATAGATGAAATTTGTTAGGATTTGGATTAGTTCTGCATGGTCTTTCATCCTTCTTCTATTGTGAAAGTTAACTTCCTTCATATTTTCTTGAATCAACGTACATAGAAATGCAATTTTTACTAGACGTATTGCCTAAGAACATATTAATTGTAATTACAATACATTTTTCAAACTTTTTCTGTTAAAGATGAGTTTATCTAGTTTACAATTTAGTCTCAGAAATAAATTTTCGACTTATAACGAAATGAGTAGACTTTTTTGAGTTAACGTATATAAAATTCAACATTTTTATGAACTCTTTCTTTTTGTGGTTGCTTTTTCTTTCTATTTGATTCAAGATAGATGAAATTTGTTAGGATTTGGATTAGTTCTGCATGGTCTTTCATCCTTCTTCTATTGTGAAAGTTGACCTCCTTAATATTTTCTTGAATCAACGTACATAGAAATGCAATTTTTACTAGACGTATTGCCTAAGAACATTTAATTGTAATTACAATACATTTTTAAAACTTTTATCTGTTAAAGATGAGTTTATCTAGTTTACAATTTAGTCTCAGAAATCAATTTTCGACTTATAACGAAATGTGTAGACTTTTTTGAGTTAACGTATATAAAATTCAACATTTTTATGAACTCTTTCTTTTTGTGTGGGCTTTGTCTTTCTATTTGATTCAAGATAGATGAAATTTGTTAGGATTTGGATTAGTTCTGCATGGTCTTTCATCCTTCTTCTATTGTGAAATTTGACTTCCTTCATATTTTCTCGAATCAACGTACATAGAAATACAATTTTTGCTAGACGTATTGCCTTAGAACATATTAATTGTAATTCCAATACATTTTTCAAACTTTTTCTGTTAAAGATGAGTTTATCTAGTTTACAATTTAGTCTCAGAAATCAATTTTCGACTTATAACGAAATGTGTAGACTTTTTTGAGTTAACGTATATAAAATTCAACATTTTTATGAACTCTTTCTTTTTGTGTTGGCTTTGTCTTTCTATTTGATTCAAGATAGATGTAATTTGTTAGGATTTGGATTAGTTCTGCATGGTCTTTCATCCTTCTTCTATTGTGAAATTTGACTTCCTTCATATTTTCTTGAATCAACGTACATAGAAATGCAATTTTTACTAGACGTATTGCCTTAGAACATATTAATTGTAACTACAATACATTTTACAAACTTTTTCTGTTAAAGATGAGTTTATCTAGTTTACAATTTAGTCTTAGAAATCAATTTACGACTTATAACGAAATGTGTCAACTTTTTTGAGTTAACGTATATAAAATTCAACATTTTTATGAACTCTTTCTTTTTGTGTTGGCTTTGTCTTTCTATTTGATTCAAGATAGATGAATTATTTTAGGATTTGGATTAGTGCTGCATGGTCTTTCATTCTTCTTCTATTGTGAAATTTGACTTCCTTCATATTTTGTTGAATCAACGTGCATAGAAATGCAATTTTTACTAGACGTAATGCCTTATGACATATTAATTGTAATTACAATACATTTTTCAAACTTTTTCTGTTAAAGATGAGTTTATCTAGTTTACAATTTAGTCTCAGAAATCAATTTTCGACTTATAACGAAATGTGTCAACTTTTTTGAGTTAACGTATATCAAATTCAACATTTTTATGAACTCTTTCTTTTTGTGTTGGCTTTGTCTTTCTATTTGATTCAAGATAGATGAATTTTCTTAGGATTTGGATTAGTGTTGCATGGTCTATCATTCTTCTTCTATTGTGAAATTTGACTTCCTTCATATTTTGTTGAATCAACGTACATAGAAATGCAATTTTTACTAGACGTATTGCCTTAGAACATATTAATTGTAACTACAATACATTTTACAAACTTTTTCTGTTAAAGATGAGTTTATCTAGTTTACAATTTAGTCTTAGAAATCAATTTACGACTTATAACGAAATGTGTCAACTTTTTTGAGTTAACGTATATAAAATTCAACATTTTTATGAACTCTTTCTTTTTGTGTTGGCTTTGTCTTTCTATTTGATTCAAGATAGATGAATTTTTTAGGATTTGGATTAGTGCTGCATGGTCTTTCATTCTTCTTCTATTGTGAAATTTGACTTCCTTCATATTTTGTTGAATCAACGTACATAGAAATGCAATTTTTACTAGACGTAATGCCTTATAACATATTAATTGTAATTACAATACATTTTTCAAACTTTTTCTGTTAAAGATGAGTTTATCTAGTTTACAATTTAGTCTCAGAAATCAATTTTCGACTTATAACGAAATGTGTAGACTTTTTTGAGTTAACGTATATAAAATTCAACATTTTTATGATCTCTTTCTTTTTGTGTTGGCTTTGTCTTTCTATTTGATTCAAGATAGATGAAATTTGTTAGGATTTGGATTAGTTCTGCATGGTCTTTCATCCTTCTTCTATTGTGAAATTTGACTTCCTTCATATTTTCTTGAATCAACGTACATAGAAATACAATTTTTACTAGACGTATTGCCTTAGAACATATTAATTGTAATTACAGTACATTTTTCAAACTTTTTCTGTTAAAGATGAGTTTATCTAGTTTACAATTTAGTCTCAGAAATCAATTTTCGACTTATAACGAAATGTGTAGACTTTTTTGAGTTAACGTATATAAAATTCAACATTTTTATGAACTCTTTCTTTTTGTGTTGGCTTTGTCTTTCTATTTGATTCAAGATAGATGAAATTTGTTAGGATTTGGATTAGTTCTGCATGGTCTTTCATCCTTCTTCTATTGTGAAATTTGACTTCCTTCATATTTTCTTGAATCAACGTACATAGAAATACAATTTTTACTAGACGTATTGCCTTAGAACATATTAATTGTAATTACAGTACATTTTTCAAACATTTTCTGTTAAAGATGAGTTTATCTAGTTTACAATTTAGTCTCAGAAATCAATTTTCGACTTATAACGAAATGTGTAGACTTTTTTGAGTTAACGTATATAAAATTCAACATTTTTATGAACTCTTTCTTTTTGTGTTGGCTTTGTCTTTCTATTTGATTCAAGATAGATGAAATTTGTTAGGATTTGGATTAGTTCTGCATGGTCTTTCATCCTTCTTCTATTGTGAAATTTGACTTCCTTATTATTTTCTTGAAACAATGTACATAGAAATGCAATTTTTACTAGACGTATTGCCTTAGAACATATTAATTGTAATTACAATACATTTTTCAAACTTTTTTTGTTAAAGATGACTTTATCTAGTTTACAATTTAATCTCAGAAATAAATTTCTGACTTATAACGAAATGTGTAAACTTTTTTGAGTTAACATATATTAAATTCAACATTTTTATGAACTCTTTCTTTTTGTGTTGGCTTTGTCTTTCTATTTGATTCAAGATAGATTAAATTTGTTAGGATTTCGATTAGTTCTGCATGGTCTTTCATCCTTCTTCTATTGTGAAATTTGACTTCCTTCATATTTTGTTGAATCAACGTACATAGAAATGCAATTTTTACTAGACGTATTGCCTTAGAACATATTAATTGTAATTACAATACATTTTTCAAACTTTCTCTGTTAAAGATGAGTTTATCTAGCTTAAAATTTAGTCTCAGAAATTAATTGCGACTTATAACGAAATGTGTAGACTATTTTGAGTTAACGTTTATAAAATTAAACATTTTTATGAACTCTTTCTTTTTATGTTGGCTTTGTCTTTCTATTTGATTCAAGATAGATGAAATTTGTTAGGATTTGGATTAGTTCTGCATGGTCTTTCATCTTTCTTTTATTGTGAAATTTGACGTCCTTCATATTTTCCTGAATCAACGTACATAGAAATGCAATTTTTACTATTATTTTTTTTTTGCAATTTTTACTAGACGTATTGCCTTAAAACATATTAATTGTAATTACAATACTTTTTTCAAACTTTTTCTGTTAAAGATGAGTTTATCTAGTTTACAATTTAGTCTCAGAAATCAATTACAGATGTATAACGAAGTGTGTAGACTTTTTTGAGATAACAAATATAAAATTCAACATTTTTATGGACTCTTTTTTTTTTGTGTTGGCTTTGTCTTTCTATTTGATTCAAGATAGATGAAATTTGTTAGGATTTGGATTAGTTCTGCATGATCTTTCATCCTTCTTCTATTGTGAAATTTGACTTCCATCATATTTTCTTGAATCAACGTACATAGAAATGCAATTTTTACTAGACGTATTGCCTATGAACATATCAATTGTAATTACAATACATTTTTCAAACTTTTTTTGTTAAAGATGAGTTTATCTAGTTTACAATTTAGTCCCAGAAATCAATTTCTGACTTATAACGAAGTGTATAGACTTTTTTGAGTTAACGTATATTAAATTCAACATTTTTATGAACTCTTTATTTTTGTATTGGCTTTGTATTTCAATTTGATTCAAATAGATGAAATTTGTTACTATTTGGATTAGTTCTGGCTGGTCTTTCATTCTTCTTCTATTGTGAAATTTGGCTTCCTTCATATTTTCTTGAATTAACGTACATAGAAATGCAATTCTTATTAGACGTAATTTCTTAGAACATATAATTAGTGATTAAAATACATTTTTCAAACTTTTTCTGTTAATGATGAGTTTATCTAGTTTACAATTTAGTCTCAGAACTCAATTTCCGACTTATACCGAAGTTTGTAGACTTTTTTGAGTTAACGTATATAAAATTCAACATTTTTATGAACTCTTTCTTTTTGTGTTGGCTTTGTCTTTCTATTTGATTCAAGATAGATGAAATTTGTTAGGATTTTGATTAGTTCTACATGGTCTTTAATACTTCTTATATTGTGAAATTTGACTTCCTTCATATTTTGTTGAATCAACGTACATAGAAATGCAATTTTTACTAGACGTATTGCCTTAGAACATATTAATTGTAATTACAATACATTTTTCAAACTTTCTCTGTTAAAGATGAGTTTATCTAGTTTACAATTTAGTCTCAGAAATCAATTGCGACTTATAACGAAATGTTTAGACTATTTTGAGTTAACGTTTATAAAATTAAACATTTTTATGAACTCTTTCTTTTTATGTTGGCTTTGTCTTTCTATTTGGTTCAAAATAGATGAAGTTTGTTAGGATTTGGATTAGTTATGCATGGTCTTTCATCCTTCTTATATTGTGAAATTTGACTTCCTTCATATTTTATATAATCAACGTACATAGAAATGTAATTTTTACTAGACGTATTGCCTTAGAACATATTAATTGTAATTACAATACATTTTTCAAACTTTCTCTGTTAACGATGAGTATATCTAGTTTACAATTTAGTCTCAGAAATCAATTGCGACTTATAACGAAATGTTTAGACTATTTTGAGTCGACGTTTATAAAATTAAACATTTTTATGAACTCTTTCTTTTTCTGTTGGCTTTGTATTTCTATTTGATTCAAGATAGATGAAATTTGTTAGGATTTGGATTAGTTCTGCATGGTCTTTCATCTTTCTTCTATTGTGAAATTTGACTTCCTTCATATTTTCCTGAATCAACGTACATAGAAATGCAATTTTTACTAGACGTAATGCCTTATAACATATTAATTGTAATTACAATACATTTTTCAAACTTTTTCTGTCAAAGATGAGTTTATCTAGTTTACAATTTAGTCTCAGAAATCAATTTTCGACTTATAACGAAATGTGTCAACTTTTTTGAGTTAACGTATATAAAATTCAACATTTTTATGAACTCTTTCTTTTTGTGTTGGCTTTGTCTTTCTATTTGATTCAAGATAGATGAAATTTGTTAGGATTTGGATAAGTGCTGCATGGTCTTTCATTCTTCTTCTATTGTGAAATTTGACTTCCTTCATATTTTGTTGAATCAAGGTACATAGAAATGCAATTTTTACTAGACGTATTGCCTTAGAACATATTAATTGTAACTACAATACATTTTACAAACTTTTTCTGTTAAAGATGAGTTTATCTAGTTTACAATTTAGTCTTAGAAATCAATTTACGACTTATAACGAAATGTGTCAACTTTTTTGAGTTAACGTATATAAAATTCAACATTTTTATGAACTCTTTCTTTTTGTGTTGGCTTTGTCTTTCTATTTGATTCAAGATAGATGAATTTTTTTAGGATTTGGATTAGTGCTGCATGGTCTTTCATTCTTCTTTTATTGTGAAATTTGACTTCCTTCATATTTTGTTGAATCAACGTACATAGAAATGCAATTTTTAGTAGACGTATTGCCTTATAACATATTAATTGTAATTACAATACATTTTTCAAACTTTTTCTGTTAAATATGAGATTATGTAGTTTACAATTTAGTCTCAGAAATCAATTTCCGACTTAAAACGAAATGTGTAGACTTTTTTGAGTTAACGTATATAAAATTCAACATTTTTATGAACTATTTCTTTTTGTGTTGGCTTTGTCTTTCTATTTGATTCAAGATAGATGAAATTTTTTAGGATTTGGATTAGTGCTGCATGGTCTTTCATTCTTCTTCTATTGTGAAATTTGACTTCCTTCATATTTTGTTGAATCAACGTACATAGAAATGCAATTTTTACTAGACGTATTGCCTTATAACATATTAATTGTAATTACAATACATTTTTCAAACTTTTTCTGTTAAAGATGAGATTATGTAGTTTACAATTTAGTCTCAGAAATCAATTTCCGACTTAAAACGAAATGTGTAGACTTTTTTGAGTTAACGTATATAAAATTCAACATTTTTATGAACTATTTCTTTTTGTGTTGGCTTTGTCTTTCTATTTGATTCAAGATAGATGAAATTTTTTAGGATTTGGATTAGTGCTGCATGGTCTTTCATTCTTCTTCTATTGTGAAATTTGACTTCCTTCATATTTTGTTGAATCAACGTACATAGAAATGCAATTTTTACTAGACGTAATGCCTTATAACATATTAATTGTAATTACAATACATTTTTCAAACTTTTTCTGTTAAAGATGAGTTTATCTAGTTTACAATTTAGTCTCAGAAATCAATTTTTGACTTATAACGAAATGTATCAACTTTTTTGAGTTAACGTATATAAAATTCAACATTTTTATGAACTCTTTCTTTTTGTGTTGGCTTTGTCTTTCTATTTGATTCAAGATAGATGAATTTTTTTAGGATTTGGATTAGTGCTGCATGGTCTTTCATTCTTCTTCTATTGTGAAATTTGACTTCCTTCATATTTTGTTGAATCAACGTACATAGAAATGCAATTTTTACTAGACGTAATGGCTTATAACATATTAATTGTAATTACAATACATTTTTCAAACTTTTTCTGTTAAAGATGAGATTCTGTAGTTTACAATTTAGTCTCAGAAATCAATTTCCGACTTAAAACGAAATGTGTAGACTTTTTTGAGTTAACGTATATAAAATTCAACATTTTTATGAACTCTTTCTTTTTGTGTTGGCTTTGTCTTTCTATTTGATTCAAGATAGATGAAATTCTTTAGGATTTGGATTAGTTCTGCATGGTCTTTCATCCTTCTTATATTGTGAAATTTGACTTCCTTCATATTTTGTTGAATCAACGTACATAGAAATGCAATTTTTACTAGACGTAATGCCTTATAACATATTAATTCTAATTACAATACATTTTTCAAACTTTTTCTGTTAAAGATGAGTTCATCTAGTTTACAATTTAGTCTCAGAAATAAATTTTCGACTTATAACGAAATGTGTCAACTTTTTTGAGTTAACATATATAAAATTCAACATTTTTGTGAACTCTTTCTTTTTGTGTTGGCTTTGTCTTTCTATTTGATTCAAGATAGATGAATTTTTTTAGGATTTGGATTAGTGCTGCATGGTCTATCATTCTTCTTCTATTGTGAAATTTGACTTCCTTCATATTTTGTTGAATCAACGTACATAGAAATGCAATTTTTACTAGACGTAATGCCTTATAACATATTAATTGTAATTACAATACATTTTTCAAACTTTTTCTGTTAAAGATGAGTTCATCTAGTTTACAATTTAGTCTCAGAAATCAATTTCCGACTTAAAACGAAATGTGTAGACTTTTTTGAGTTAACGTATATAAAATTCAACATTTTTATGAACTATTTCTTTTTGTGTTGGCTTTGTCTTTCTATTTGATTCAGGATAGATGAAATTTGTTAGGATTTGGATTAGTTCTGCATGGTCTTTCATCCTTCTTCTATTGTGAAATTTGACTTCCTTATTATTTTCTTGAAACAATGTACATAGAAATGCAATTTTTACTAGACATATTTCCTTAGAACATATTAATTGTAATTACAATACATTTTTCAAACTTTTTTTGTTAAAGATGACTTTATCTAGTTTACAATTTAATCTCAGAAATAATTTCTGACTTATAACGAAATGTGTAAACTTTTTTGAGTTAACATATATTAAATTCAACATTTTTATGAACTCTTTCTTTTTGTGTTGGCTTTGTCTTTCTATTTGATTCAAGATAGATGAATTTTTTTAGGATTTGGATTAGTGCTGCATGGTCTTTCATTCTTCTTCTATTGTGAAATTTGACTTCCTTCATATTTTGTTGAATCAACATACATAGAAATGCAATTTTTACTAGACGTAATGCCTTATAACATATTAATTGTAATTACAATACATTTTTCAAACTTTTTCTGTTAAAGATGAGTTCATCTAGTTTACAATTTAGTCTCAGAAATAAATTTTCGACTTATAACGAAATGTGTCAACTTTTTTGAGTTAACATATATAAAATTCAACATTTTTATGAACTCTTTCTTTTTGTGTTGGCTTTGTCTTTCTATTTGATTCAAGATAGATGAATTTTTTTAGGATTTGGATTAGTGCTGCATGGTCTATCATTCTTCTTCTATTGTGAAATTTGACTTCCTTCATATTTTGTTGAATCAACGTACATAGAAATGCAATTTTTATTAGACGTATTGCCTTAGAACATATTAACTGTAACTACAATACATTTTACAAACTTTTTATGTTAAAGATGAGTTTATCTAGTTTACAATTTAGTCTTAGAAATCAATTTACGACTTATAACGAAATGTGTCAACTTTTTTGAGTTAACGTATATAAAATTCAACATTTTTATGAACTCTTTCTTTTTGTGTTGGCTTTGTCTTTCTATTTGATTCAAGATAGATGAATTTTTTTAGGATTTGGATTAGTGCTGCATGGTCTTTCATTCTTCTTCTAATGTGAAATTTGACTTCCTTCATATTTTGTTGAATCAACGTACATAGAAATGCAATTTTTACTAGACGTAATGCCTTATAACATATTAATTGTAATTACAATACATTTTTCAAACTTTTTCTGTTAAAGATGAGTTTATCTAGTTTACAATTTAGTCTCAGAAATCAATTTTCGACTTATAACGAAATGTGTCAACTTTTTTGAGTTAACGTATATAAAATTCAACATTTTTATGAACTCTTTCTTTTTGTGTTGGCTTTGTCTTTCTATTTGATTCAAGATAGATGAATTTTTTTAGGATTTGGATTAGTGCTGCATGGTCTTTCATTCTTCTTCTATTGTGAAATTTGACTTCCTTCATATTTTGTTGAATCAACGTACATAGAAATGCAATTTTTACTAGACGTATTGCCTTAGAACATATTAATTGTAACTACAATACATTTTATAAACTTTTTCTGTTAAAGATGAGTTTATCTAGTTTACAATTTAGCCTTAGAAATCAATTTACGACTTATAACGAAATGTGTCAACTTTTTTGAGTTAACGTATATAAAATTCAACATTTTTATGAACTCTTTCTTTTTGTGTTGGCTTTGTCTTTCTATTTGATTCAAGATAGATGAATTTTTTTAGGATTTGGATTAGTGCTGCATGGTCTTTCATTCTTCTTCTATTGTGAAATTTGACTTCCTTCATATTTTGTTGAATCAACGTACATAGAAATGCAATTTTTACTAGACGTATTGCCTTATAACATATTAATTGTAATTACAATACATTTTTCAAACTTTTTCTGTTAAAGATGAGATTATGTAGTTTACAATTTAGTCTCAGAAATCAATTTCCGACTTAAAACGAAATGTGTAGACTTTTTTGAGTTAACGTATATAAAATTCAACATTTTTATGAACTCTTTCTTTTTGTGTTGGCTTTGTCTTTCTATTTGATTCAAGATAGATGAAATTTGTTAGGATTTGGATTAGTTCTGCATGGTCTTTCATCCTTCTTTTATTGTGAAATTTGACTTCCTTCATATTTTCTTGAATCAACGTACATAGAAATGCAATTTTTACTAGACGTATTGCCTTAGAACATATTAATTGTAACTACAATACATTTTACAAACTTTTTCTGTTAAAGATGAGTTTATCTAGTTACAATTTAGTCTTAGAAATCAATTTACGACTTATAACGAAATGTGTCAACTTTTTTGAGTTAACGTATATAAAATTCAACATTTTTATGAACTCTTTCTTTTTGTGTTGGCTTTGTCTTTCTATTTGATTCAAGATAGATGAATTTTTTTAGGATTTGGATTAGTGCTGCATGGTCTTTCATTCTTCTTCTATTGTGAAATTTGACTTCCTTCATATTTTGTTGAATCAACGTACATAGAAATGCAATTTTTACTAGACGTAATGCCTTATAACATATTAATTGTAATTACAATACATTTTTCAAACTTTTTATGTTAAAGATGAGTTTATCTGGTTTACAATTTAGTCTCAGAAATCAATTTTCGACTTATAACGAAATGTGTCAACTTTTTTGAGTTAACGTATATCAAATTCAACATTTTTATGAACTCTTTCTTTTTGTGTTGGCTTTGTCTTTCTATTTGATTCAAGATAGATGAATTTTTTTAGGATTTGGATTAGTGCTGCATGGTCTTTCATTCTTCTTCTATTGTGAAATTTGACTTCCTTCATATTTTGTTGAATCAACGTACATAGAAATGCAATTTTTACTAGACGTAATGCCTTATAACATATTAATTGTAATTACAATACATTTTTCAAACTTTTTCTGTTAAAGATGAGTTTATCTAGTTTACAATTTAGTCTCAGAAATCAATTTTCGACTTATAACGAAATGTATCAACTTTTTTGAGTTAACGTATATCAAATTCAACATTTTTATGAACTCTTTCTTTTTGTGTTGGCTTTATCTTTTTATTTGATTCAAGATAGATGAATTTTTTTAGGATTTGGATTAGTGCTGCATGGTCTTTCATTCTTCTTCTATTGTGAAATTTGACTTCCTTCATATTTTCTTGAATCAACGTACATAGAAATGCAATTTTTACTAGACGTATTGCCTTAGAACATATTAATTGTAACTACAATACATTTTACAAACTTTTTCTGTTAAAGATGAGTTTATCTAGTTTACAATTTAGTCTTAGAAATCAATTTACGACTTATAACGAAATGTGTCAACTTTTTTGAGTTAACGTATATAAAATTCAACATTTTTATGAACGCTTTCTTTTTGTGTTGGCTTTGTCTTTCTATTTGATTCAAGATAGATGAATTTTTTTAGGATTTGGATTAGTGTTGCATGATCTTTCATTCTTCTTCTATTGTGAAATTTGACTTCCTTCATATTTTGTTGAATCTACGTACATAGAAATGCAATTTTTACTAGACGTATTGCCTTATAACATATTAATTGTAATTACAATACATTTTTCAAACTTTTTCTGTTAAAGATGAGATTATTTAGTTTACAATTTAGTCTCAGAAATCAATTTCCGACTTAAAACGAAATGTGTAGACTTTTTTGAGTTAATGTATATAAAATTCAACATTTTTATGAACTCTTTCTTTTTGTGTTGGCTTTTTCTTTCTATTTGATTCAAGATAGATAAAATTTGTTAGGATTTGGATTAGTTCTGCATGGTCTTTCATCCTTCTTCTATTGTGAAATTTGACTTCCTTCATATTTTGTTGAATCAACGAACATAGAAATGCAATTTTTACTAGACGTTGCCTTAGAACATATTAATTGTAACTAAAATACATTTTACAAACTTTTTCTGTTAAAGATGAGTTTATCTAGTTTACAATTTAGTCTTAGAAATCAATTTACGACTTATAACGAAATGTGTCAACTTTTTTGAGTTAACGTATATAAAATTCAACATTTTTATGAACGCTTTCTTTTTGTGTTGGCTTTGTCTTTCTATTTGATTCAAGATAGATGAATTTTTTTAGGATTTGGATTAGTGTTGCATGATCTTTCATTCTTCTTCTATTGTGAAATTTGACTTCCTTCATATTTTGTTGAATCAACGTACATAGAAATGCAATTTTTACTAGACGTATTGCCTTATAACATATTAATTGTAATTACAATACATTTTTCAAACTTTTTCTGTTAAAGATGAGATTATTTAGTTTACAATTTAGTCTCAGAAATCAATTTCCGACTTAAAACGAAATGTGTAGACTTTTTTGAGTTAATGTATATAAAATTCAACATTTTTATGAACTCTTTCTTTTTGTGTTGGCTTTTTCTTTCTATTTGATTCAAGATAGATAAAATTTGTTAGGATTTGGATTAGTTCTGCATGGTCTTTCATCCTTCTTCTATTGTGAAATTTGACTTCCTTCATATTTTCTTGAATCAACGTACATAGAAATGCAATTTTTACTAGACGTATTGCCTTAGAACATATTAATTGTAACTACAATACATTTTACAAACTTTTTCTGTTAAAGATGAGTTTATGTAGTTTACAATTTAGTCTTAGAAATCAATTTACGACTTATAACGAAATGTGTCATCTTTTTTGAGTTAACGTATATAAAATTCAACATTTTTATGAACTCTTTCTTTTTGTGTTGGCTTTGTCTTTCTATTTGATTCAAGATAGATGAATTTTTTTAGGATTTGGATTAGTGCTGCATGGTCTTTCATTCTTCTTCTATTGTGAAATTTGACTTCCTTCATATTTTGTTGAATCAACGTACATAGAAATGCAATTATTACTAGACGTAATGCCTTATAACATATTAATTGTAATTACAATACATTTTTCAAACTTTCTATGTCAAAGATGAGTTTATCTAGTTTACAATTTAGTCTCAGAAATCAATTTTCGACTTATAACGAAATGTGTCAACTGTTTTGAGTTAACGTATATAAAATTCAACATTTTTATGAACTCTTTCTTTTTGTGTTGGCTTTGTCTTTCTATTTGATTCAAGATAGATGAAATTTGTTAGGATTTGGATTAGTGCTGCATGGTCTTTCATTCTTCTTCTATTGTGAAATTTGACTTCCTTCATATTTTGTTGAATCAACGTACATAGAAATGCAATTTTTACTAGACGTATTGCCTTAGAACATATTAATTGTAACTACAATACATTTTACAAACTTTTTCTGTTAAACATGAGTTTATCTAGTTTACAATTTAGTCTTAGAAATCAATTTACGACTTATAACGAAATGTTTCAACTTTTTTGAGTTAACGTATATAAAATTCAACATTTTTATGAACTCTTTCTTTTTGTGTTGGCTTTGTCTTTCTATTTGATTCAAGATAGATGAAATTTGTTAGGATTTGGATAAGTGCTGCATGGCCTTTCATTCTTCTTCTATTGTGAAATTTGACTTCCTTCATATTTTGTTGAATCAACGTACATAGAAATGCAATTTTTACTAGACGTATTGCCTTAGAACATATTAATTGTAACTACAATACATTTTACAAACTTTTTCTGTTAAAGATGAGTTTATCTAGTTTACAATTTAGTCTTAGAAATCAATTTACGACTTATAACGAAATGTGTCAACTTTTTTGAGTTAACGTATATAAAATTCAACATTTTTATGAACTCTTTCTTTTTGTGTTGGCTTTGTCTTTCTATTTGAGATAGATGAATTTTTTTAGGATTTGGATTAGTGCTGCATGGTCTATCATTCTTCATCTATTGTGAAATTTGACTTCCTTCATATTTTGTTGAATCAACGTACATAGAAATGAAATTTTTACTAGACGTATTGCCTTAGAACATATTAATTGTAACTACAATACATTTTACAAACTTTTTCTGTTAAAGATGAGTTTATATAGTTTACAATTTAGTCTTAGAAATCAATTTACGACTTATAACGAAATGTGTCAACTTTTTTGAGTTAACGTATATAAAATTCAACATTTTTATGAACTCTTTCTTTTTGTGTTGGATTTGTCTTTCTATTTGATTCAAGATAGATGAATTTTTTTAGGATTTGGATTAGTGCTGCATGGTCTTTCATTCTTTTTCTATTGTGAAATTTGACTTCCTTCATATTTTGTTGAATCAACGTACATAAAAATGCAATTTTTACTAGACGTATTGCCTTATAACATATTAATTGTAATTACAATACATTTTTCAAACTTTTTCTGTTAAAGATGAGATTATGTAGTTTACAATCTAGTCTCAGAAATCAATTTCCGACTTAAAACGAAATGTGTAGACTTTTTTGAGTTAACGTATATAAAATTCAACATTTTTATGAACTCTTTCTTTTTGTGTTGGCTTTGTCTTTCTATTTGATTCAAGATAGATGAATTTTTTTAGGATTTGGATTAGTGCTGCATGGTCTTTCATTCTTCTTCTATTGTGAAATTTGACTTCCTTCATATTTTGTTGAATCAACGTACATAGAAATGCAATTTTTACTAGACGTATTGCCTTAGAACATATTAATTGTAACTACAGTACATTTTACAAACTTTTTCTTTTAAAGATGAGTTTATCTAGTTTACAATTTAGTCTCAGAAATCAATTTACGACTTATAACGAAATGTGTCAACTTTTTTGAGTTAACGTATATAAAATTAAACATTTTTATGAACTCTTTCTTTTTGTGTTGGCTTTGTCTTTCTATTTGATTAAAGATAGATGAATTTTTTTAGGATTTGGATTAGTGCTGCATGGTCTTTCATTCTTCTTCTATTGTGAAATTTGACTTCCTTCATATTTTGTTGAATCAACGTACATAGAAATGCAATTTTTACTAGACGTATTGCCTTATAACATATTAATTGTAATTACAATACATTTTTCAAACTTTTTCTGTTAAAGATGAGATTATGTAGTTTACAATTTAGTCTCAGAAATCAATTTCCGACTTAAAACGAAATGTGTAGACTTTTTTGAGTTAACGTATATAAAATTCAACATTTTTATGAACTCTTTCTTTTTGTGTTGGCTTTGTCTTTCTATTTGATTCAAGATAGATGAAATTTGTTAGGATTTGGATTAGTTCTGCATGGTCTTTCATCCTTCTTCTATTGTGAAATTTGACTTCCTTCATATTTTCTTGAATCAACGTACATAGAAATGCAATTTTTACTAGACGTATTGCCTTAGAACATATTAATTGTAACTACAATACATTTTACAAACTTTTTCTGTTAAAGATGAGTTTATCTGGTTTACAATTTAGTCTTAGAAATCAATTTACGACTCATAACGAAATGTGTCAACTTTTTTGAGTTAACGTATATAAAATTCAACATTTTTATGAACTCTTTCTTTTTGTGTTGGCTTTGTCTTTCTATTTGATTCAAGATAGATGAATTTTTTTAGGATTTGGATTAGTGCTGCATGGTCTTTCATTCTTCTTCTATTGTGAAATTTGACTTCCTTCATATTTTGTTGAATCAACGTACATAGAAATGCGATTTTTACTAGACGTAATGCCTTATAACATATTAATTGTAATTACAATACATTTTTCAAACTTTTTCTGTTAAAGATGAGTTTATCTAGTTTACAATTTAGTCTTAGAAATCAATTTACGACTTATAACGAAATGTGTCAACTTTTTTGAGTTAACGTATATAAAATTCAACATTTTTATGAACTCTTTCTTTTTGTGTTGGCTTTGTCTTTCTATTTGATTCAAGATAGATGAATTTTTTTAGGATTTGGATTAGTGCTGCATGGTCTTTCATTCTTCTTCTATTGTGAAATTTGACTTCCTTCATATTTTGTTGAATCAACGTACATAGAAATGCAATTTTTACTAAACGTATTGCCTTAGAACATATTAATTGTAACTACAATACATTTTACAAACTTTTTCTGTTAAAGATGAGTTTATCTAGTTTACAATTTAGTCTTAGAAATCAATTTTCGACTTATAACAAAATGTGTCAACTTTTTTGAGTTAACGTATACAAAATTCAACATTTTTATGAACTCTTTCTTTTTGTGTTGGCTTTGTCTTTCTATTTGATTCAAGATAGATGAATTTTTTTAGGATTTGGATTAGTGCTGCATGGTCTTTCATTCTTCTTCTATTGTGAAATTTGACTTTCTTCATATTTTGTTGAATCAACGTACATAGAAATGCAATTTTTACTAGACGTAATGCCTTATAACATATTAATTGTAATTACCATACATTTTTCAAACTTTTTCTGTTAAAGATGAGTTTATCTAGTTTACAATTTAGTCTCAGAAATCAATTTTCGACTTATAACAAAATGTGTCAACTTTTTTGAGTTAACGTATATAAAATTCAACATTTTTATGAACTCTTTCTTTTTGTGTTGGCTTTGTCTTTCTATTTGATTCAAGATAGATGAATTTTTTTAGGATTTGGATTAGTGCTGCATGGTCTTTCATCCTTCTTCTATTGTGAAATTTGACTTCCTTCATATTTTGTTGAATCAACGTACATAGAAATGCAATTTTTACTAGACGTATTGCCTTATAACATATTAATTGTAATTACAATACATTTTTCAAACTTTTTCTGTTAAAGATGAGTTTATCTAGTTTACAATTTAGTCTCAGAAATCAATTTTCGACTTATAACGAAATGTGTCAACTTTTTTGAGTTAACGTATATAAAATTCAACATTTTTATGAACTCTTTCTTTTTGTGTTGGCTTTGTCTTTCTATTTGATTCAAGATAGATGAATTTTTTTAGGATTTGGATTAGTGTTGCATGGTCTTTAATCCTTCTTCTATTGTGAAATTTGACTTCCTTCATATTTTGTTGAATCAACGTACATAGAAATGCAATTTTTACTAGACGTATTGCCTTAGAACATATTAATTGTAACTACAATACATTTTACAAACTTTTTCTGTTAAAGATGAGTTTATCTAGTTTACAATTTAGTCTTAGAAATCAATTTACGACTTATAACGAAATGTGTCAACTTTTTTGAGTTAACGTATATAAAATTCAACATTTTTATGAACTCTTTCTTTTTGTGTTGGCTTTGTCTTTCTATTTGAGATAGATGAATTTTTTTAGGATTTGGATTAGTGCTGCATGGTCTTTCATTCTTATTCTATTGTGAAATTTGACTTCCTTCATATTTTGTTGAATCAACGTACATAGAAATGCAATTTTTACTAGACGTAATGCCTTATAACATATTAATTGTAATTACAATACATTTTTCAAACTTTTTCTGTCAAAGATGAGTTTATCTAGTTTACAATTTAGTCTCAGAAATCAATTTTCGACTTATAACGAAATGTGTCAACTTTTTTGAGTTAACGTATATAAAATTCAACATTTTTATGAACTCTTTCTTTTTGTGTTGGATTTGTCTTTCTATTTGATTCAAGATAGATGAAATTTGTTAGGATTTGGATAAGTGCTGCATGGTCTTTCATTCTTCTTCTATTGTGAAATTTGACTTCCTTCATATTTTGTTGAATCAAGGTACATAGAAATGCAATTTTTACTAGACGTATTGCCTTAGAACATATTAATTGTAACTACAATACATTTTACAAACTTTTTCTGTTAAAGATGAGTTTATCTAGTTTACAATTTAGTCTTAGAAATCAATTTACGACTTATAACGAAATGTGTCAACTTTTTTGAGTTAACGTATATAAAATTCAACATTTTTATGAACTCTTTCTTTTTGTGTTGGCTTTGTCTTTCTATTTGATTCAAGATAGATGAATTTTTTTAGGATTTGGATTAGTGCTGCATGGTCTTTCATTCTTCTTCTATTGTGAAATTTGACTTCCTTCATATTTTGTTGAATCAACGTACATAGAAATGCAATTTTTACTAGACGTATTGCCTTATAACATATTAATTGTAATTACAATACATTTTTCAAACTTTTTCTGTTAAAGATGAGATTATGTAGTTTACAATCTAGTCTCAGAAATCAATTTCCGACTTAAAACGAAATGTGTAGACTTTTTTGAGTTAACGTATATAAAATTCAACATTTTTATGAACTCTTTCTTTTTGTGTTGGATTTGTCTTTCTATTTGATTCAAGATAGATGAATTTTTTTAGGATTTGGATTAGTGCTGCATGGTCTTTCATTCTTCTTCTATTGTGAAATTTGACTTCCTTCATATTTTGTTGAATCAACGTACATAGAAATGCAATTTTTACTAGACGTATTGCCTTAGAACATATTAATTGTAACTACAGTACATTTTACAAACTTTTTCTTTTAAAGATGAGTTTATCTAGTTTACAATTTAGTCTCAGAAATCAATTTACGACTTATAACGAAATGTGTCAACTTTTTTGAGTTAACGTATATAAAATTAAACATTTTTATGAACTCTTTCTTTTTGTGTTGGCTTTGTCTTTCTATTTGATTCAAGATAGATGAATTTTTTTAGGATTTGGATTAGTGCTGCATGGTCTTTCATTCTTCTTCTATTGTGAAATTTGACTTCCTTCATATTTTGTTGAATCAACGTACATAGAAATGCAATTTTTACTAGATGTATTGCCTTATAACATATTAATTGTAATTACAATACATTTTTCAAACTTTTTCTGTTAAAGATGAGATTATGTAGTTTACAATTTAGTCTCAGAAATCAATTTCCGACTTAAAACGAAATGTGTAGACTTTTTTGAGTTAACGTATATAAAATTCAACATTTTTATGAACTCTTTCTTTTCGTGTTGGCTTTGTCTTTCTATTTGATTCAAGATAGATGATTTTTTTTAGGATTTGGATTAGTGCTGCATGGTCTTTCATTCTTCTTCTATTGTGAAATTTGACTTCCTTCATATTTTGTTGAATCAACGTACATAGAAATGCAATTTTTACTAGACGTAATGCCTTATAACATATTAATTGTAATTACAATACATTTTTCAAACTTTTTCTGTTAAAGATGAGTTTATCTAGTTTACAATTTAGTCTCAGAAATCAATTTTCGACTTATAACGAAATGTGTCAACTTTTTTGAGTTAACGTATATCAAATTCAACATTTTTATGAACTCTTTCTTTTTGTGTTGGCTTTGTCTTTCTATTTGATTCAAGATAGATGAATTTTTTTAGGATTTGGATTAGTGCTGCATGGTCTTTCATTCTTCTTCTATTGTGAAATTTGACTTCCTTCATATTTTCTTGAATCAACGTACATAGAAATGCAATTTTTACTAGACGTATTGCCTTAGAACATATTAATTGTAACTACAATACATTTTACAAACTTTTTCTGTTAAAGATGAGTTTATCTAGTTACAATTTAGTCTTAGAAATCAATTTACGACTTATAACGAAATGTGTCAACTTTTTTGAGTTAACGTATATAAAATTCAACATTTTTATGAACTCTTTCTTTTTGTGTTGGCTTTGTCTTTCTATTTGATTCAAGATAGATGAATTTTTTTAGGATTTGGATTAGTGCTGCATGGTCTTTCATTCTTCTTCTATTGTGAAATTTGACTTCCTTCATATTTTGTTGAATCAACGTACATAGAAATGCAATTTTTACTAGACGTAATGCCTTATAACATATTAATTGTAATTACAATACATTTTTCAAACTTTTTCTGTTAAAGATGAGTTTATCTAGTTTACAATTTAGTCTTAGAAATCAATTTACGACTTATAACGAAATGTGTCAACTTTTTTGAGTTAACGTATATAAAATTCAACATTTTTATGAACTCTTTCTTTTTGTGTTGGCTTTGTCTTTCTATTTGATTCAAGATAGATGAATTTTTTTAGGATTTGGATTAGTGCTGCATGGTCTTTCATTCTTCTTCTATTGTGAAATTTGACTTCCTTCATATTTTGTTGAATCAACGTACATAGAAATGCAATTTTTACTAAACGTATTGCCTTAGAACATATTAATTGTAACTACAATACATTTTACAAACTTTTTCTGTTAAAGATGAGTTTATCTAGTTTACAATTTAGTCTTAGAAATCAATTTTCGACTTATAACAAAATGTGTCAACTTTTTTGAGTTAACGTATACAAAATTCAACATTTTTATGAACTCTTTCTTTTTGTGTTGGCTTTGTCTTTCTATTTGATTCAAGATAGATGAATTTTTTTAGGATTTGGATTAGTGCTGCATGGTCTTTCATTCTTCTTCTATTGTGAAATTTGACTTTCTTCATATTTTGTTGAATCAACGTACATAGAAATGCAATTTTTACTAGACGTAATGCCTTATAACATATTAATTGTAATTACCATACATTTTTCAAACTTTTTCTGTTAAAGATGAGTTTATCTAGTTTACAATTTAGTCTCAGAAATCAATTTTCGACTTATAACAAAATGTGTCAACTTTTTTGAGTTAACGTATATAAAATTCAACATTTTTATGAACTCTTTCTTTTTGTGTTGGCTTTGTCTTTCTATTTGATTCAAGATAGATGAATTTTTTTAGGATTTGGATTAGTGCTGCATGGTCTTTCATCCTTCTTCTATTGTGAAATTTGACTTCCTTCATATTTTGTTGAATCAACGTACATAGAAATGCAATTTTTACTAGACGTATTGCCTTAGAAAATATTAATTGTAATTACAATACATTTTTCAAACTTTTTCTGTTAAAGATGAGTTTATCTAGTTTACAATTTAGTCTCAGAAATCAATTTTCGACTTATAACGAAATGTGTCAACTTTTTTGAGTTAACGTATATAAAATTCAACATTTTTATGAACTCTTTCTTTTTGTGTTGGCTTTGTCTTTCTATTTGATTCAAGATAGATGAATTTTTTTAGGATTTGGATTAGTGCTGCATGGTCTTTCATTCTTCTTCTATTGTGAAATTTGACTTCCTTCATATTTTGTTGAATCAACGTACATAGAAATGCAATTTTTACTAGACGTATTGCCTTATAAGATATTAATTGTAATTACAATACATTTTTCAAACTTTTTCTGTTAAAGATGAGATTATGTAGTTTACAATTTAGTCTCAGAATTCAATTTCCGACTTAAAACGAAATGTGTAGGCTTTTTTGAGTTAACGTATATAAAATTCAACATTTTTATGAACTCTTTCTTTTTGTGTTGGCTTTGTCTTTATATTTGATTCAAGATAGATGAAATTTGTTAGGATTTGTATTAGTTCTGCATGGTCTTTCATCCTTCTTCTATTGTGAAATTTGACTTCCTTCATATTTTCTTGAATCAACGTACATAGAAATGCAATTTTTACTAGACGTATTGCCTTAGAACATATTAATTGTAATTTCAATACATTTTTAAAACTTTTTCTGTTAAAGATGAGTTTATCTAGTTTACAATTTAGTCTCAGAAATCAATTTCCGACTTATAACGAAATGTGTAGACTTTTTTGCGTTAACGTATATAAAATTCAACATTTTTATGAACTCTTTCTTTTTGTGTTGGCTTTGTCTTTCTATTTGATTCAAGATAGATGAAATTTGTTAGGATTTGGATTAGTTCTGCATGGTCTTTCATCCTTCTTCTATTGTGAAATTTGACATCCTTCATATTTTCTTGAATCAACGTACAAAGAAATGAAATTTTACTAGACATATTGCCTTAAAACATATTAATTGTAATTACAATACATTTTTAATACTTTTTCTGTTAAAGATGAGTTTATCTAGTTTATAATTTAGTCTCAGAAATCAATTTCCGACTTATAACGAAATGTGTAGACTTTTTTGAGTTAACGTATATAAAATTCAACATTTTTATGAACTCTTTCTTTTTGTGTTGGCTTTGTCTTTCTATTTGATTCAAGATAGATGGAATTTGTTAGGATTTGGATTAGTTCTCCATGGTCTTTCATCCTTCTTCTATTGTGAAATTTGACTTCCTTCATATTTTCTTGAATCAACGTACATAGAAATGCAATTTTTACTAGACGTATTGCCTTAGAACATATTAATTGTAATTATAATATATTTTTAAAACTTTTTCTGTTAAAGATTAGTTTATCTAGTTTACAATTTAGTCTCAGAAATCAATTTCCGACTTATAACGAAATGTGTAGACTTTTTTGAGTTAACGTATATAAAATTCAACATTTTTATGAACTCTTTCTTTTTGTGTTGGCTTTGTCTTTCTATTTGATTCAAGATAGATGAAATTTGTTAGGATTTGGATTAGTTCTGCATGGTCTTTCATCCTTCTTCTATTGTGAAATTTGACTTCCTTCATATTTTCTTGAATCAACGTACATAGAAATGCAATTTTTACTAGACGTATTGCCTTGGAACATATTGATTGTAATTACAATACATTTTTCAAACTTTTTCTGTTAAAGATGAGTTTATCTAGTTTACAATTTAGTCTCAGAAATCAATTTCCGACTTCTAACGAAGTGTGTAGACTTTTTTGAGTTAACGTATATTAAATTCAACATTTTTATGAACTCTTTCTTTTTGTGTTGGCTTTGTCTTTCTATTTGATTCAAGATAGATGAAATTTGTTAGGATTTGGATTAGTTATGCATGGTCTTTCATCCTTCTTCTATTGTGAAATTTGACTTCCTTCATATTTTCTTGAATCAACGTACATAGAAATGCAATTTTTACTAGACGTATTGCCTTAGAACATATTAATTGTAACTACAATACATTTTACAAACTTTTTCTGTTAAAGATGAGTTTATCTAGTTTACAATTTAGTCTTAGAAATCAATTTACGACTTATAACGAAATGTGTCAACTTTTTTGAGTTAACGTATATAAAATTCAACATTTTTATGAACTCTTTCTTTTTGTGTTGGCTTTGTCTTTCTATTTGATTCAAGATAGATGAATTTTTTTAGGATTTGGATTAGTGCTGCATGGTCTTTCATTCTTCTTCTACTGTGAAATTTGACTTCCTTCATATTTTGTTGAATCAACGTACATAGAAATGTAATTTTTACTAGACGTATTGCCTTATAACATATTAATTGTAATTACAATACATTTTTCAAACTTTTTCTGTTAAAGATGACATTATGTAGTTTACAATTTAGTCTCAGAAATCAATTTCCGACTTAAAACGAAATGTGTAGACTTTTTTGAGTTAACGTATATAAAATTCAACATTTTTATGAACTCTTTCTTTTTGTGTTGGCTTTGTCTTTCTATTTGATTCAAGATAGATGAAATTTGTTAGGATTTGGATTAGTTCTGCATGGTCTTTCATCCTTCTTCTATTGTGAAATATTACTTCCTTCATATTTTCTTGAATCAACGTACATAGAAATGCAATTTTTACTAGACGTATTGCCATAGAACATATTAATTGTAACTACAATACATTTTACAAACTTTTTCTGTTAAAGATGAGTTTATCTAGTTTACAATTTAGTCTTAGAAATCAATTTACGACTTATAACGAAATGTGTCAACTTTTTTGAGTTAACGTATATAAAATTCAACATTTTTATGAACTCTTTCTTTTTGTGTTGGCTTTGTCTTTCTATTTGATTCAAGATAGATGAAATTTGTTAGGATTTGGATTAGTGCTGCATGGTCTTTCATTCTTCTTCTATTGTGAAATTTGACTTCCTTCATATTTTGTTGAATCAACGTACATAGAAATGCAATTTTTACTAGACGTATTGCCTTAGACCATATTAATTGTAATTACAATACATTTCTCAAATTTTTTTTGTTAAAGATGACTTTATCTAGTTTACAATTTAGTCTCAGAAATAAATTTTCGACTTATAACGAAATGTGTCAACTTTTTTGAGTTAACGTATATAAAATTCAACATTTTTATGAACTCTTTCTTTTTGTGTTGGCTTTGTCTTTCTATTTGATTCAAGATAGATGAAATTTTTTAGGATTTGGATTAGTGCTGCATGGTCTTTCATTCTTCTTCTATTGTGAAATTTGACTTCCTTCATATTTTGTTGAATCAACGTACATAGAAATGCATTTTTTACTAGACGTAATGCCTTATAACATATTAATTGTAATTACAATACATTTTTCAAACTTTTTCTGTTAAAGATGAGATTATGTAGTTTACAATTTAGTCTCAGAAATCAATTTCCGACTTAAAACGAAATGTGTAGACTTTTTTGAGTTAACGTATATAAAATTCAACATTTTTATGAACTCTTTCTTTTTGTGTTGGCTTTGTCTTTCTATTTGATTCAAGATAGATGAAATTTGTTAGGATTTGGATTAGTTCTGCATGGTCTTTCATCCTTCTTCTATTGTGAAATTTGACTTCCTTCATATTTTCTTGAATCAACGTACATAGAAATGCAATTTTTACTAGACGTATTGCCTTAGAACATATTAATTGTAACTACAATACATTTTACAAACTTTTTATGTTAAAGATAAGTTTATCTAGTTTACAATTTAGTCTTAGAAATCAATTTACGACTTATAACGAAACGTGTCAACTTTTTTGAGTTAACGTATATAAAATTCAACATTTTTATGAACTCTTTCTTTTTGTGTTGGCTTTGTCTTTCTATTTGATTCAAGATAGATGAAATTTGTTAGGATTTGGATTAGTTCTGCATGGTCTTTCATCCTCCTTCTATTGTGAAATTTGACTTCCTTCATATTTTCTTGAATCAACGTACATAGAAATGCAATTTTTACTAGACGTATTGCCTTAGAACATATTAATTGTAACTACAATACATTTTACAAACTTTTTCTGTTAAAGATGAGTTTATCTAGTTTACAATTTAGTCTTAGAAATCAATTTACGACTTATAACGAAATGTGTCAACTTTTTTGAGTTAACGTATATAAAATTCAACATTTTTATGAACTCTTTCTTTTTGTGTTGGCTTTGTCTTTCTATTTGATTCAAGATAGATGAATTTTTTTAGGATTTGGATTAGTGCTGCATGGTCTTTCATTCTTCTTCTATTGTGAAATTTGACTTCCTTCATATTTTGTTGAATCAACGTACATAGAAATGCAATTTTTACTAGACGTATTGCCTTATAACATATTAATTGTAATTACAATACATTTTTCAAACTTTTTCTGTTAAAGATAAGATTATGTAGTTTACAATTTAGTCTCAGAAATCAATTTCCGACTTAAAACGAAATGTGTAGACTTTTTTGAGTTAACGTATATAAAATTCAACATTTTTATGAACTCTTTCTTTTTGTGTTGGCTTTGTCTTTCTATTTGATTCAAGATAGATGAAATTTGTTAGGATTTGGATTAGTTCTGCATGTTCTTTCATCCTTCTTCTATTGTGAAATTTGACTTCCTTCATATTTTGTTGAATCAACGTACATAGAAATGCAATTTTTACTAGACGTATTGCCTTAGAACATATTAATTGTAACTACAATATATTTTACAAACTTTTTCTGTTAAAGATGAGTTTATCTAGTTTACAATTTAGTCTTAGAAATCAATTTACGACTTATAACGAAATGTGTCAATTTTTTGAGTTAACGTATATAAAATTCAACATTTTTATGAACGCTTTCTTTTTGTGTTGGCTTTGTCTTTCTATTTGATTCAAGATAGATGAATTTTTTTAGGATTTGGATTAGTGCTGCATGGTCTTTCATTCTTCTTCTATTGTGAAATTTGACTTCCTTCATATTTTGTTGAATCAACGTACATAGAAATGCAATTTTTACTAGACGTAATGCCTTATAACATATTAATTTTAATTACAATACATTTTTCAAACTTTTTCTGTTAAAGATGAGTTTATCTAGTTTACAATTTAGTCTCAGAAATCAATTTTCGACTTATAACGAAATGTGTCAACTTTTTTGAGTTAACGTATATAAAATTCAACATTTTTATGAACTCTTTCTTTTTGTGTTGGCTTTGTCTTTCTATTTGATTCAAGAGAGATGAATTTTTTTAGGATTTGGATTAGTGCTGCATGGTCTTTCATTCTTCTTCTATTGTGAAATTTGACTTCCTTCATATTTTGTTGAATCAACGTACATAGAAATGTAATTTTTACTAGACGTATTGCCTTATAACATATTAATTGTAATTACAATACATTTTTCAAACTTTTTCTGTTAAAGATGAGATTATGTAGTTTATAATTTAGTCTGAGAAATCAATTTCCGACTTAAAACGAAATGTGTAGACTTTTTTGAGTTAACGTATATAAAATTCAACATTTTTTTGAACTCTTTCTTTTTGTGTTGGCTTTGTCTTTCTATTTGATTCAAGATAGATGAAATTTGTTAGGATTTGGATTAGTTCTGCATGGTCTTTCATCCTTCTTCTATTGTGAAATTTGACTTCCTTCATATTTTCTTGAATCAACGTACATAGAAATGCAATTTTTACTAGACGTATTGCCTTAGAACATATTAATTGTAACTACAATACATTTTACAAACTTTTTCTGTTAAAGATGAGTTTATCTAGTTTACAATTTAGTCTTAGAAATCAATTTACGACTTATAACGAAATGTGTCAACTTTTTTGAGTTAACGTATATAAAATTCAACATTTTTATGAACTCTTTCTTTTTGTGTTGGCTTTGTCTTTCTATTTGATTCCAGATAGATGAATTTTTTTAGGATTTGGATTAATGCTGCATGGTCTTTCATTCTTCTTGTATTGTGAAATTTGACTTCCTTCATAATTTGTTGAATCAACGTACATAGAAATGCAATTTTTACTAGACGTAATGCCTTATAACATATTAATTGTAATTACAATACATTTTTCAAACTTTTTGTGTTAAAGATGAGTTTATCTAGTTTACAATTTAGTCTCAGAAATCAATTTTCGACTTATAACGAAATGTGTCAACTTTTTTGAGTTAACGTATATAAAATTCAACATTTTTATGAACTCTTTCTTTTTGTGTTGGCTTTGTCTTTCTATTTGATTCAAGATAGATGAATTTTTTTAGGATTTGGATTAGTGCTGCATGGTCTTTCATTCTTCTTCTATTGTGAAATTTGACTTCCTTCATATTTTGTTGAATCAACGTACATAGAAATGCAATTTTTACTAGACGTATTGCCTTATAACATATTAATTGTAATTACAATACATTTTTCAAACTTTTTCTGTTAAAGATGAGATTATGTAGTTTACAATTTAGTCTCAGAATTCAATTTCCGACTTAAAACGAAATGTGTAGGCTTTTTTGAGTTAACGTATATAAAATTCAACATTTTTATGAACTCTTTCTTTTTGTGTTGGCTTTGTCTTTATATTTGATTCAAGATAGATGAAATTTGTTAGGATTTGTATTAGTTCTGCATGGTCTTTCATCCTTCTTCTATTGTGAAATTTGACTTCCTTCATATTTTCTTGAATCAACGTACATAGAAATGCAATTTTTACTAGACGTATTGCCTTAGAACATATTAATTGTAACTACAATACATTTTACAAACTTTTTCTGTTAAAGATGAGTTTATCTAGTTTACAATTTAGTCTTAGAAATCAATTTACGACTTATAACGAAACGTGTCAACTTTTTTGAGTTAACGTATATAAAATTCAACATTTTTATGAACTCTTTCTTTTTGTGTTGGCTTTGTCTTTCTATTTGATTCAAGATAGATGAATTATTTTAGGATTTGGATTAGTGCTGCATGGTCTTTCATTCTTCTTCTATTGTGAAATTTGACTTCCTTCATATTTTGTTGAATCAACGTGCATAGAAATGCAATTTTTACTAGACGTAATGCCTTATGACATATTAATTGTAATTACAATACATTTTTCAAACTTTTTCTGTTAAAGATGAGTTTATCTAGTTTACAATTTAGTCTCAGAAATCAATTTTCGACTTATAACGAAATGTGTCAACTTTTTTGAGTTAACGTATATAAAATTCAACATTTTTATGAACTCTTTCTTTTTGTGTTGGCTTTGTCTTTCTATTTGATTCAAGATAGATGAAATTTGTTAGGATTTGTATTAGTTCTGCATGGTCTTTCATCCTTCTTCTATTGTGAAATTTGACTTCCTTCATATTTTCTTGAATCAACGTACATAGAAATGCAATTTTTACTCGACGTATTGCCTTAGAACATATTAATTGTAACTACAATACATTTTACAAACTTTTTCTGTTAAAGATGAGTTTATCTAGTTTACAATTTAGTCTTAGAAATCAATTTACGACTTATAACGAAATGTGTCAACTTTTTTGAGTTAACGTATATAAAATTCAACATTTTTATGAACTCTTTCTTTTTGTGTTGGCTTTGTCTTTCAATTTGATTCAAGATAGATAAAATTTGTTAGGATTTGGATTAGTGCTGCATGGTCTTTCATTCTTCTTCTATTGTGAAATTTGACTTTCTTCATATTTTGTTGAATCAACGTACGTAGAAATGCAATTTTTACTAGACGTAATGCCTTATAACATATTAATTGTAATTACAATACATTTTTCAAACTTTTTCTGTTAAAGATGAGTTTATCTAGTTTACAATTTAGTCTCAGAAATCAATTTTTGACTTATAACGAAATGTGTCAACTTTTTTGAGTTAACGTATATAAAATTCAACATTTTTATGAACTCTTTCTTTTTGTGTTGGCTTTGTCTTTCTATTTGATTCAAGATAGATGAATTTTTTTAGGATTTGGATTAGTGCTGCATGGTCTTTCATTCTTCTTCTATTGTGAAATTTGACTTCCTTCATATTTTGTTGAATCAACGTACATAGAAATGTAATTTTTACTAGACGTATTGCCTTATAACATATTAATTGTAATTACAATACATTTTTCAAACTTTTTCTGTTAAAGATGACATTATGTAGTTTACAATTTAGTCTCAGAAATCAATTTCCGACTTAAAACGAAATGTGTAGACTTTTTTGAGTTAACGTATATAAAATTCAACATTTTTATGAACTCTTTCTTTTTGTGTTGGCTTTGTCTTTCTATTTGATTCAAGATAGATGAAATTTGTTAGGATTTGGATTAGTTCTGCATGGTCTTTCATCCTTCTTCTATTGTGAAATATTACTTCCTTCATATTTTCTTGAATCAACGTACATAGAAATGCAATTTTTACTAGACGTATTGCCATAGAACATATTAATTGTAACTACAATACATTTTACAAACTTTTTCTGTTAAAGATGAGTTTATCTAGTTTACAATTTAGTCTTAGAAATCAATTTACGACTTATAACGAAATGTGTCAACTTTTTTGAGTTAACGTATATAAAATTCAACATTTTTATGAACTCTTTCTTTTTGTGTTGGCTTTGTCTTTCTATTTGATTCAAGATAGATGAAATTTGTTAGGATTTGGATTAGTGCTGCATGGTCTTTCATTCTTCTTCTATTGTGAAATTTGACTTCCTTCATATTTTGTTGAATCAACGTACATAGAAATGCAATTTTTACTAGACGTATTGCCTTAGACCATATTAATTGTAATTACAATACATTTCTCAAATTTTTTTTGTTAAAGATGACTTTATCTAGTTTACAATTTAGTCTCAGAAATAAATTTTCGACTTATAACGAAATGTGTCAACTTTTTTGAGTTAACGTATATAAAATTCAACATTTTTATGAACTCTTTCTTTTTGTGTTGGCTTTGTCTTTCTATTTGATTCAAGATAGATGAAATTTTTTAGGATTTGGATTAGTGCTGCATGGTCTTTCATTCTTCTTCTATTGTGAAATTTGACTTCCTTCATATTTTGTTGAATCAACGTACATAGAAATGCATTTTTTACTAGACGTAATGCCTTATAACATATTAATTGTAATTACAATACATTTTTCAAACTTTTTCTGTTAAAGATGAGATTATGTAGTTTACAATTTAGTCTCAGAAATCAATTTCCGACTTAAAACGAAATGTGTAGACTTTTTTGAGTTAACGTATATAAAATTCAACATTTTTATGAACTCTTTCTTTTTGTGTTGGCTTTGTCTTTCTATTTGATTCAAGATAGATGAAATTTGTTAGGATTTGGATTAGTTCTGCATGGTCTTTCATCCTTCTTCTATTGTGAAATTTGACTTCCTTCATATTTTCTTGAATCAACGTACATAGAAATGCAATTTTTACTAGACGTATTGCGTTAGAACATATTAATTGTAACTACAATACATTTTACAAACTTTTTCTGTTAAAGATGAGTTTATCTAGTTTACAATTTAGTCTTAGAAATCAATTTACGACTTATGACGAAATGTGTCAACTTTTTTGAGTTAACGTATATAAAATTCAACATTTTTATGAACTCTTTCTTTTTGTGTTGGCTTTGTCTTTCTATTTGATTCAAGATAGATGAAATTTGTTAGGATATGGATTAGTGCTGCATGGTCTTTCATTCTTCTTCTATTGTGAAATTTGACTTCCTTCATATTTTGTTGAATCAACGTACATAGAAATGCAATTTTTACTAGACGTATTGCCTTAGACCATATTAATTGTAATTACAATACATTTCTCAAATT
>NW_020624709.1:67134-86224 GCF_003573695.1 Papaver somniferum | reverse complement strand
TTAGGATTTGGATTAGTTCTGCATGGTCTTTCATCCTTCTTCTATTGTGAAATTTGACTTCCTTCATATTTTCTTGAATCAATGTACATAGAAATGCAATTTTTACTAGACGTATTGCCTTAGAACATATTAATTGTAATTACAATACATTTTCAAACTTTTTTTGTTAAAGATGACTTTATCTAATTTACAATTTAATCTCAGAAATAAATTTCTGACTTATAACGAAATGTGTAAACTTTTTTGAGTTAACATATATTAAATTCAACATTTTTATTTACTCTTTCTTTTTGTGTTGGCTTTGTCTTTCTATTTGATTCAAGATAGATGAAATTTGTTAGGATTTGGATTAGTTCTGCATGGTCTTTCATCCTTCTTCTATTGTGAAATATGACTTCCTTCATATTTTCTTGAATCAACGTACATAGAAATACAATTTTTAATAGACGTATTGCCTTAGAACATATTAATTGTAATTAAAATACATTTTTCAAACTTTTTCAGTTAAAGATGAGTTTATCTAGTTTACAATTTAATCTCAGAAATAAATTTCTGACTTATAACGAAATGTGTAAACTTTTTTGAGTTAACATATATTAAATTCAACATTTTTATTTACTCTTTCTTTTTGTGTTGGCTTTGTCTTTCTGATTGATTCAAGATAGATGAAATTTGTTACGATTTGGATTAGTTCTGCATGGTATTTCATTCTTCTTCTATTGTGAAATTTGACTTCCTTCATATTTTCTTGAATCAACGTACATAGAAATACAATTTTTACTAGACGTATTTCCTTAGAACATATTAATTGTAATTACAATACATTTCTCAAACTTTTTATGTTAAAGATTAGTTTATCTAGTTTACAATTTAGTCTCAGAAATCAATTTTCGACTTATAACGAAATGTGTAGACTTTTTTGAGTTAACGTATATAAAATTCAACATTTTTATGAACTCTTTCTTTTTGTGTTGGCTTTGTCTTTCTATTTGATTCAAGATAGATGAAATTTGTTAGGATTTGGATTAGTTCTGCATGGTCTTTCATCCTTCTTCTATGGTGAAATTTGACTTCGTTCATATTTTCTTGAATCAACGTACATAGAAATGCAATTTTTACTAGACGTATTGCCTAAGAACATATTCATTGTATTTAAAATACATTTTTCAATCTTTTTCTGTTAAAGATGAGTTTATTTAGTTTACAATTTATTCTCTGAAATCAATTTTCGACTTATAACGAAATGTGTAGACTTTTTTGAGTTAACGTATATAAAATTCAACATTTTTATGAACTCTTTCTTTTTGTGTTGGCTTTGTCTTTCTATTTGATTCAAGATAGATGAAATTTGTTAGGATTTGGATTAGTTCTGCATGGTCTTTCATCCTTCTTCTATTGTGAAATTTGACTTCCTTCATATTTTCTTGAATCAATGTACATAGAAATGCAATTTTTACTAGACGTATTGCCTTAGAACATATTAATTGTAATTAAAATACATTTTCAAACTTTTTTTGTTAAAGATGACTTTATCTAGTTTACAATTTAATCTCAGAAATAAGTTTCTGACTTATAACGAAATGTGTAAACTTTTTTGAGTTAACATATATTAAATTCAACATTTTTATTTACTCTTTCTTTTTTTGTTGGCTTTGTCTTTCTATTTGATTCAAGATAGATGAAATTTGTTAGGATTTGGATTAGTTCTGCATTGTCTTTCATCCTTCTTCTATTGTGAAATTTGACTTCCTTCATATTTTCTTGAATCAACGTACATAGAAATTACTAGACGTATTGCCTTAGAACATATTAATTGTAATTACAATACATTTCTCAAACTTTTTCTGTTAAAGATGAGTTTATCTAGTTTACAATTTAGTCTCAGAAATCAATTTCCGACTTATAACGAAATGTGTCAACTTTTTTGAGTTAACGTATATAAAATTCAACATTTTTATGAACTCTTTCTTTTTGTGTTGGCTTTGTCTTTCTATTTGATTCAAGATAGATGAAATTTGTTAGGATTTGGATTAGTTCTGCATGGTCTTTCATCCTTCTTCTATTGTGAAATTTGACTTCCTTCATATTTTCTTGAATCAATGTACATAGAAATGCAATTTTTACTAGACGTATTTCCTTAGAACATATTAATTGTAATTACAATACATTTTCAAACTTTTTTTGTTAAAGATGACTTTATCTAGTTTACAATTTAATCTCAGAAATAAATTTCTGACTTATAACGAAATGTGTAAACTTTTTTGAGTTAACATATATTAAATTCAACATTTTTATTTACTCTTTCTTTTTGTGTTGGCTTTGTCTTTCTATTTGATTCAAGATAGATGAAATTTGTTAGGATTTGGATTAGTTCTGCATGGTATTTCATCCTTCTTCTATTGTGAAATTTGACTTCCTTCATATTTTCTTGAATCAACGTACATAGAAATACAATATTTACTAGACGTATTGCCTTAGAACATATTAATTGTAATTACAATACATTTCTCAAACTTTTTCTGTTAAAGATGAGTTTATCTAGTTTACAATTTAGTCTCAGAAATCAATTTCCGACTTATAACGAAATGTGTCAACTTTTTTGGGTTAACGTATATAAAATTCAACATTTTTATGAACTCTTTCTTTTTGTGTTGGCTTTGTCTTTCTATTTGATTCAAGATAGATGAAATTTGTTAGGATTTGGATTAGTTCTGCAAGGTCTTTCATACTTCTTCTATTGTGAAATTTGACTTCCTTCATATTTTGTTGAATCAACGTACATAGAAATGCAATTTTTACTAGACGTATTGCCTTAAAACATATTAATTATAGTTACAATACATTTTTCAAACTTTTTCTGTTAAAGATGAGTTTATGTAGTTTACAATTTAGTCTCAGAAATCAATTTTCGACTTATAACGAAATGTGTAGACTTTTTTGAGTTAACGTATATAAAATTCAACATTTTTATGAACTATTTCTTTTTGTGTTGGCTTTGTCTTTCTATTTGATTCAAGATAGATGAAATTTGTTAGGATTTGGATTAGTTCTGCATGGTCTTTCATCCTTCTTCTATTGTGAAATATGACTTCCTTCATATTTTCTTGAATCAACGTACATAGAAATACAATTTTTACTAGACGTATTGCCTTAGAACATATTAATTGTAATTAAAATACATTTTCAAACTTTTTTTGTTAAAGATGACTTTATCTAGTTTACAAGTTAATCTCAGAAATTAATTTCAGACTTATAACGAAATGTGTAGACTTTTTTGAGTTAACGTATATAAAATTTAACATTTTTATGAACTCTTTCTTTTTGTGTTGGCTTTGTCTTTCTATTTGATTCAAGATAGATGAAATTTGTTAGGATTTGGATTAGTTCTGCGTGGTCTTTCATCCTTCTTCTATTGTGAAATTTGACTTCCTTCATATTTTCTTGAATCAACGTACATAGAAATACAATTTTTACTAGACGTATTGCCTTAGAACATATTAATTGTAATTACGATACATTTTTCAAACTTTTTCTTTTAAAGATGAGTTTATCTAGTTTACAATTTAGTCTCAGAAATCAATTTTCGACTTATAACGAAATGTGTAGAATTTTTTGAGTTAACGTATATAAAATTCAACATTTTTATGAACTCTTTCTTTTTGTGTTGGCTTTGTCTTTCTATTTGATTCAAGATAGATGAAATTTGTTAGGATTTGGATTAGTTCTGCATGGTCTTTCATCCTTCTTCTATTGTGAAATATGACTTCCTTCATATTTTCTTGAATCAACGTACATAGAAATACAATTTTTACTAGACGTATTGCCTTAGAACATATTAATTGTAATTAAAATACATTTTCAAACTTTTTTTGTTAAAGATGACTTTATCTAGTTTACAAGTTAATCTCAGAAATTAATTTCAGACTTATAACGAAATGTGTAAACTTTTTTGAGTTAACATATATTGAATTCAACATTTTTATTTACTCTTTCTTTTTGTGTTGGCTTTGTCTTTCTATTTGATTCAAGATAGATGAAATTTGTTAGGATTTGGATTAGTTCTGCATGGTATTTCATCCTTCTTCTATTGTGAAATTTGACTTCCTTCATATTTTCTTGAATCAACGTACATAGAAATACAATTTTTACTAGACGTATTGCCTTAGAACATATTAATTGTAATTACAATACATTTCTCAAACTTTTTCTGTTAAAGATGAGTTTATCTAGTTTACAATTTAGTCTCAGAAATCAATTTCCGACTTATAACGAAATGTGTCAACTTTTTTGGGTTAACGTATATAAAATTCAACATTTTTATGAACTCTTTCTTTTTGTGTTGGCTTTGTCTTTCTATTTGATTCAAGATAGATGAAATTTGTTAGGATTTGGATTAGTTCTGCAAGGTCTTTTATACTTCTTCTATTGTGAAATTTTACGTCCTTCATATTTTGTTGAATCAACGTACATAGAAATGCAATTATTACTAGACGTATTGCCTTAAAACATATTAATTGTAATTACAATACATTTTTCAAACTTTTTCTGTTAAAGATGAGTTTATCTAGTTTACAATTTAGTCTCGGAAATCAATTTTCGACTTATAACGAAATGTGTAGACTTTTTTGAGTTAACGTATATAAAATTCAACATTTTTATGAACTCTTTCTTTTTGTGTTGGCTTTGTCTTTCTATTTGATTCAAGATAGATGAAATTTGTTAGGATTTGGATTAGTTCTGCATGGTCTTTCATCCTTCTTCTATTGTGAAATATGACTTCCTTCATATTTTCTTGAATCAACGTACATAGAAATATAATTTTTACTAGATGTATTGCCTTAGAACATATTAATTGTAATTAAAATACATTTTCAAACTTTTTTTGTTAAAGATGACTTTATCTAGTTTACAATTTAATCTCAGAAATAAATTTCTGACTTATAACGAAATGTGTAAACTTTTTTGAGTTAACATATATTAAATTCAACATTTTTATTTACTCTTTCTTTTTGTGTTGGCTTTGTCTTTCTATTTGATTCAAGATAGATGAAATTTGTTAGGATTTGGATTAGTTCTGCATGGTATTTCATCCTTCTTCTATTGTGAAATTTGACTTCCTTCATATTTTCTTGAATCAACGTACATAGAAATACAATTTTTACTAGACGTATTGCCTTAGAACATATTAATTGTAATTAAAATACATTTCTCAAACTTTTTCTGTTAAAGATGAGTTTATCTAGTTTACAATTTAGTCTCAGAAATCAATTTCCGACTTATAACGAAATGTGTCAACTTTTTTGAGTTAACGTATATAAAATTCAACATTTTTATGAACTCTTTCTTTTTGTGTTGGCTTTGTCTTTCTATTTGATTCAAGATAGATGAAATTTGTTAGGATTTGGATTAGTTCTGCAAGGTCTTTCATACTTCTTCTATTGTGAAATTTGACTTCCTTCATATTTTGTTGAATCAACGTACATAGAAATGCAATTTTTACTAGACGTATTGCCTTAGAATATATTAATTGTAATTGCAATACATTTTTCAAACTTTTTCTGTTAAAGATTGGTTTATCTAGTTTACAATTTAGTCTCAGAAATCAAATTTCGACTTATAACGAAATGTGTAGACTTTTTTGAGTTAACGTATATAAAATTCAACATTTTTATGAACTCTTTCTTTTTGTGTTGGCTTTGTCTTTCTATTTGATTCAAGATAGATGAAATTTGTTAGGATTTGGATTAGTTCTGCATGGTCTTTCATCCTTCTTCTATTGTGAAATTTGACTTCCTTCATATTTTCTTGAATCAATGTACATAGAAATGCAATTTTTACTAGACGTATTTCCTTAGAACATATTAATTGTAATTACAATACATTTTCAAACTTTTTTTGTTAAAGATGACTTTATCTAATTTACAATTTAATCTCAGAAATAAATTTCTGACTTATAACGAAATGTGTAAACTTTTTTGAGTTAACATATATTAAATTCAACATTTTTATTTACTCTTTCTTTTTTTGTTGGCTTTGTCTTTCTATTTGATTCAAGATAGATGAAATTTGTTAGGATTTGGATTAGTTCTGCATTGTCTTTCATCCTTCTTCTATTGTGAAATTTGACTTCCTTCATATTTTCTTGAATCAACGTACATAGAAATTACTAGACGTATTGCCTTAGAACATATTAATGGTAATTACAATACATTTCTCAAACTTTTTCTGTTAAAGATGAGTTTATCTAGTTTACAATTTAGTCTCAGAAATCAATTTTCGACTTATAACGAAATGTGTAGACTTTTTTGAGTTAACGTATATAAAATTCAACATTTTTATGAACTCTTTCTTTTTGTGTTGGCTTTGTCTTTCTATTTGATTCAAGATAGATGAAATTTGTTAGGATTTGGATTAGTTCTGCATGGTCTTTCATCCTTCTTCTATTGTGAAATTTGACTTCCTTCATATTTTCTTGAATCAACGTACATAGAAATACAATTTTTACTAGACGTATTGCCTTAGAACATATTAATTGTAATTACAGTACATTTTTCAAACATTTTCTGTTAAAGATGAGTTTATCTAGTTTACAATTTAGTCTCAGAAATCAATTTTCGACTTATAACGAAATGTGTAGACTTTTTTGAGTTAACGTATATAAAATTCAACATTTTTATGAACTCTTTCTTTTTGTGTTGGCTTTGTCTTTCTATTTGATTCAAGATAGATGAAATTTGTTAGGATTTGGATTAGTTCTGCATGGTCTTTCATCCTTCTTCTATTGTGAAATATGACTTCCTTCATATTTTCTTGAATCAACGTACATAGAAATACAATTTTTACTAGACGTATTGCCTTAGAACATATTAATTGTAATTAAAATACATTTTTCAAACTTTTTCAGTTAAAGATGAGTTTATCTAGTTTACAATTTAATCTCAGAAATAAATTTCTGACTTATAACGAAATGTGTAAACTTTTTTGAGTTAACATATATTAAATTCAACATTTTTATTTACTCTTTCTTTTTGTGTTGGCTTTGTCTTTCTGATTGATTCAAGATAGATGAAATTTGTTACGATTTGGATTAGTTCTGCATGGTATTTCATTCTTCTTCTATTGTGAAATTTGACTTCCTTCATATTTTCTTGAATCAACGTACATAGAAATACAATTTTTACTAGACGTATTTCCTTAGAACATATTAATTGTAATTACAATACATTTCTCAAACTTTTTATGTTAAAGATTAGTTTATCTAGTTTACAATTTAGTCTCAGAAATCAATTTTCGACTTATAACGAAATGTGTAGACTTTTTTGAGTTAACGTATATAAAATTCAACATTTTTATGAACTCTTTCTTTTTGTGTTGGCTTTGTCTTTCTATTTGATTCAAGATAGATGAAATTTGTTAGGATTTGGATTAGTTCTGCATGGTCTTTCATCCTTCTTCTATGGTGAAATTTGACTTCGTTCATATTTTCTTGAATCAACGTACATAGAAATGCAATTTTTACTAGACGTATTGCCTAAGAACATATTCATTGTATTTAAAATACATTTTTCAATCTTTTTCTGTTAAAGATGAGTTTATTTAGTTTACAATTTATTCTCAGAAATCAATTTTCGACTTATAACGAAATGTGTAGACTTTTTTGAGTTAACGTATATAAAATTCAACATTTTTATGAACTCTTTCTTTTTGTGTTGGCTTTGTCTTTCTATTTGATTCAAGATAGATGAAATTTGTTAGGATTTGGATTAGTTCTGCATGGTCTTTCATCCTTCTTCTATTGTGAAATTTGACTTCCTTCATATTTTCTTGAATCAATGTACATAGAAATGCAATTTTTACTAGACGTATTGCCTTAGAACATATTAATTGTAATTACAATACATTTTCAAACTTTTTTTGTTAAAGATGACTTTATCTAGTTTACAATTTAATCTCAGAAATAAGTTTCTGACTTATAACAAAATGTGTAAACTTTTTTGAGTTAACATATATTAAATTCAACATTTTTATTTACTCTTTCTTTTTTTGTTGGCTTTGTCTTTCTATTTGATTCAAGATAGATGAAATTTGTTAGGATTTGGATTAGTTCTGCATGGTCTTTCATCCTTCTTCTATTGTGAAATATGACTTGCTTCATATTTTCTTGAATCAACGTACATAGAAATACAATTTTTACTAGACATATTGCCTTAGAACATATTAATTGTAATTAAAATACATTTCGCAAACTTTTTCTGTTAAAGATGAGTTTATCTAGTTTACAATTTAGTCTCAGAAATCAATTTCCGACTTATAACGAAATGTGTCAACTTTTTTGAGTTAACGTATATAAAATTCAACATTTTTATGAACTCTTTCTTTTTGTGTTGGCTTTGTCTTTCTATTTGATTCAAGATAGATGAAATTTGTTAGGATTTGGATTAGTTCTGCAAGGTCTTTCATCCTTCTTCTATTGTGAAATTTGACTTCCTTCATATTTTGTTGAATCAACGTACATAGAAATGCAATTTTTACTAGACGTATTGCCTTAAAACATATTAATTGTAATTACAATACATTTTTCAAACTTTTTCTGTTACAGATGAGTTTATCTAGTTTACAATTTAGTCTCAGAAATCAATTTTCGACTTATAACGAAATGTGTAGACTTTTTTGAGTTAACGTATATAAAATTCAACATTTTTATGAACTCTTTCTTTTTGTGTTGGCTTTGTCTTTCTATTTGATTCAAGATAGATGAAATTTGTTAGGATTTGGATTAGTTCTGCATGGTCTTTCATCCTTCTTATATTGTGAAATTTGACTTCCTTCATATTTTCTTGAATCAATGTACATAGAAATGCAATTTTTACTAGACGTATTGCCTTTGAACATATTAATTGTAATTACAATACATTTTTCAAACTTTTTTTGTTAAAGATGACTTTATCTAGTTTACAATTTAATCTCAGAAAAAATTTCCGACTTATAACGAAATGTGTAAACTTTTTTGAGTTAACATATATTAAATTCAACATTTTTATGAACTCTTTCTTTTTGTGTTTGCTTTGTCTTTCTATTTGATTCAAGATAGATGAAATTTGTTAGGATTTGGATTAGTTCTGCATGGTATTTCATCCTTCTTCTATTGTGAAATTTGACTTCCTTCATATTTTCTTGAATCAACGTACATAGAAATACAATTTTTACTAGACGTATTGCCTTAGAACATATTAATTGTACTTACAATACATTTCTCAAACTTTTTCTGTTAAAGTTGAGTTTATCTAGTTTACAATTTAGTCTCAGAAATCAATTTCCGACTTATAACGAAATGTGTCAACTTTTTTGAGTTAACGTATATAAAATTCAACATTTTTATGAACTATTTCTTTTTGTGTTGGCTTTGTCTTTCTATTTGATTCAAGATAGATGAAATTTGTTAGGATTTGGATTAGTTCTGCAAGGTCTTTCATCCTTCTTCTATTGTGAAATTTGACTTCCTTCATATTTTGTTGAATCAACGTACATAGAAATGCAATTTTTACTAGACGTATTGCCTTACAACATATTAATTGTAAATACAATACATTTTTCAAACTTTTTCTGTTACAGATGAGTTTATCTAGTTTACAATTTAGTCTCAGAAATCAATTTTCGACTTATAACGAAATGTGTAGACTTTTTTGAGTTAACGTATATAAAATTCAACATTTTTATGAACTCTTTCTTTTTGTGTTGGCTTTGTCTTTCTATTTGATTCAAGATAGATGAAATTTGTTAGGATTTGGATTAGTTCTGCATGGTATTTCATTCTTCTTCTATTGTGAAATTTGACTTCGTTCATATTTTCTTGAGTCAACGTACATAGAAATGCAATTTTTACTAGACGTATTGCCTTAGAACATATTAATTGTAATTACAATACATTTTTCAAACTTTTTCTGTTAAAAATGAGTTTATCTAGTTTACAATTTAGTCTCAGAAATCAATTTTCGACTTATAACGAAATGTGTAGACTTTTTTGAGTTAACGTATATAAAATTCAACATTTTTATGAACTCTTTCTTTTTGTGTTGGCTTTGTCTTTCTATTTGATTCAAGATAGATGAAATTTGTTAGGATTTGGATTAGTTCTGCATGGTCTTTCATCCTTCTTCTATTGTGAAATATGACTTCCTTCATATTTTCTTGAATCAACGTACATAGAAATACAATTTTTACTAGACGTATTGCCTTAGAACATATTAATTGTAATTAAAATACATTTTTCAAACTTTTTCAGTTAAAGATGAGTTTATCTAGTTTACAATTTAATCTCGGAAATAAATTTCTGACTTATAACGAAATGTGTAAACTTTTTTGAGTTAACATATATTAAATTCATCATTTTTATTTACTCTTTCTTTTTGTGTTGGCTTTGTCTTTCTATTTGATTCAAGATAGATGAAATTTGTTACGATTTGGATTAGTTCTGCATGGTATTTCATCCTTCTTCTATTGTGAAATTTGACTTCCTTCATATTTTCTTGAATCAACGTACATAGAAATACAATTTTTACTAGACGTATTTCCTTAGAACATATTAATTGTAATTACAATACATTTCTCAAACTTTTTATGTTAAAGATTAGTTTATCTAGTTTACAATTTAGTCTCAGAAATCAATTTTCGACTTATAACGAAATGTGTAGACTTTTTTGAGTTAACGTATATAAAATTCAACATTTTTATGAACTCTTTCTTTTTGTGTTGGCTTTGTCTTTCTATTTGATTCAAGATAGATGAAATTTGTTAGGATTTGGATTAGTTCTGCATGGTCTTTCATCCTTCTTCTATGGTGAAATTTGACTTCGTTCATATTTTCTTGAATCAACGTACATAGAAATGCAATTTTTACTAGACGTATTGCCTAAGAACATATTCATTGTATTTAAAATACATTTTTCAATCTTTTTCTGTTAAAGATGAGTTTATTTAGTTTACAATTTATTCTCAGAAATCAATTTTCGACTTATAACGAAATGTGTAGACTTTTTTGAGTTAACGTATATAAAATTCAACATTTTTATGAACTCTTTCTTTTTGTGTTGGCTTTGTCTTTCTATTTGATTCAAGATAGATGAAATTTGTTAGGATTTGGATTAGTTCTGCATGGTCTTTCATCCTTCTTCTATTGTGAAATTTGACTTCCTTCATATTTTCTTGAATCAATGTACATAGAAATGCAATTTTTACTAGACGTATTTCCTTAGAACATATTAATTGTAATTACAATACATTTTCAAACTTTTTTTGTTAAAGATGACTTTATCTAATTTACAATTTAATCTCAGAAATAAATTTCTGACTTATAACGAAATGTGTAAACTTTTTTGAGTTAACATATATTAAATTCAACATTTTTATTTACTCTTTCTTTTTTTGTTGGCTTTGTCTTTCTATTTGATTCAAGATAGATGAAATTTGTTAGGATTTGGATTAGTTCTGCATTGTCTTTCATCCTTCTTCTATTGTGAAATTTGACTTCCTTCATATTTTCTTGAATCGACGTACATAGAAATTACTAGACGTATTGCCTTAGAACATATTAATTGTAATTACAATACATTTCTCAAACTTTTTCTGTTAAAGATGAGTTTATCTAGTTTACGACTTAGTCTCAGAAATCAATTTTGGACTTATAACGAAATGTGTCAACTTTTTTGAGTTAACGTATATAAAATTCAACATTTTTATGAACTCTTTCTTTTTGTGTTGGCTTTGTCTTTCTATTTGATTCAAGATAGATGAAATTTGGTAGGATTTGGATTAGTTCTGCATGGTCTTTCATCCTTCTTCTATTGTGAAATATGACTTGCTTCATATTTTCTTGAATCAACGTACATAGAAATACAATTTTTACTAGACATATTGCCTTAGAACATATTAATTGTAATTAAAATACATTTCGCAAACTTTTTCTGTTAAAGATGAGTTTATCTAGTTTACAATTTAGTCTCAGAAATCAATTTCCGACTTATAACGAAATGTGTCAACTTTTTTGAGTTAACGTATATAAAATTCAACATTTTTATGAACTCTTTCTTTTTGTGTTGGCTTTGTCTTTCTGTTTGATTCAAGATAGATGAAATTTGTTAGGATTTGGATTAGTTCTGCAAGGTCTTTCATACTTCTTCTATTGTGAAATTTGACTTCCTTCATATTTTGTTGAATCAACGTACATAGAAATGCAATTTTTACTAGACGTATTGCCTTAGAATATATTAATTGTAATTGCAATACATTTTTCAAACTTTTTCTGTTAAAGATGAGTTTATCTAGTTTACAATTTAGTCTCAGAAATCAATTTTCGACTTATAACGAAATGTGTAGACTTTTTTGAGTTAACGTATATTAAATTCAACATTTTTATTTACTCTTTCTTTTTGTGTTGGCTTTGTCTTTCTATTTGATTCAAGATAGATGAAATTTGTTACGATTTGGATTAGTTCTGCATGGTATTTCATCCTTCTTCTATTGTGAAATTTGACTTCCTTCATATTTTCTTGAATCAACGTACATAGAAATACAATTTTTACTAGACGTATTTCCTTAGAACATATTAATTGTAATTACAATACATTTCTCAAACTTTTTATGTTAAAGATTAGTTTATCTAGTTTACAATTTAGTCTCAGAAATCAATTTTCGACTTATAACGAAATGTGTAGACTTTTTTGAGTTAACGTATATAAAATTCAACATTTTTATGAACTCTTTCTTTTTGTGTTGGCTTTGTCTTTCTATTTGATTCAAGATAGATGAAATTTGTTAGGATTTGGATTAGTTCTGCATGGTCTTTCATCCTTCTTCTATGGTGAAATTTGACTTCGTTCATATTTTCTTGAATCAACGTACATAGAAATGCAATTTTTACTAGACGTATTGCCTAAGAACATATTCATTGTATTTAAAATACATTTTTCAATCTTTTTCTGTTAAAGATGAGTTTATTTAGTTTACAATTTATTCTCAGAAATCAATTTTCGACTTATAACGAAATGTGTAGACTTTTTTGAGTTAACGTATATAAAATTCAACATTTTTATGAACTCTTTCTTTTTGTGTTGGCTTTGTCTTTCTATTTGATTCAAGATAGATGAAATTTGTTAGGATTTGGATTAGTTCTGCATGGTCTTTCATCCTTCTTCTATTGTGAAATTTGACTTCCTTCATATTTTCTTGAATCAATGTACATAGAAATGCAATTTTTACTAGACGTATTGTCTTAGAACATATTAATTGTAATTAAAATACATTTTCAAACTTTTTTTGTTAAAGATGACTTTATCTAGTTTACAATTTAATCTCAGAAATAAGTTTCTGACTTATAACGAAATGTGTAAACTTTTTTGAGTTAACATATATTAAATTCAACATTTTTATTTACTCTTTCTTTTTTTGTTGGCTTTGTCTTTCTATTTGATTCAAGATAGATGAAATTTGTTAGGATTTGGATTAGTTCTGCATTGTCTTTCATCCTTCTTCTATTGTGAAATTTGACTTCCTTCATATTTTCTTGAATCAACGTACATAGAAATTACTAGACGTATTGCCTTAGAACATATTAATGGTAATTACAATACATTTCTCAAACTTTTTCTGTTAAAGATGAGTTTATCTAGTTTACAATTTAGTCTCAGAAATCAATTTTCGACTTATAACGAAATGTGTAGACTTTTTTGAGTTAACGTATATAAAATTCAACATTTTTATGAACTCTTTCTTTTTGTGTTGGCTTTGTCTTTCTATTTGATTCAAGATAGATGAAATTTGTTAGGATTTGGATTAGTTCTGCATGGTCTTTCATCCTTCTTCTATTGTGAAATTTGACTTCCTTCTTATTTTCTTGAATCAACGTACATAGAAATACAATTTTTACTAGACGTATTGCCTTAGAACATATTAATTGTAATTACAATACATTTTTCAAACTTTTTCTGTTAAAGATGAGTTTATCTAGTTTACAATTTAGTCTCAGAAATCAATTTTCGACTTATAACGAAATGTGTAGACTTTTTTGAGTTAACGTATATAAAATTCAACATTTTTATGAACTCTTTCTTTTTGTGTTGGATTTGTCTTTCTATTTGATTCAAGATAGATGAAGTTTGTTAGGATTTGGATTAGTTCTGCATCGTCTTTCATCCTTCTTCTATTGTGAAATTTGACTTCCTTCATATTTTCTTGAATCAACGTACTTAGAAATACAATTTTTACTAGACGTATTGCCTTAGAACATATTAATTATAATTACAATACATTTTTCAAACTTTTTCTGTTAAAGATGAGTTTATCTAGTTTACAATTTAGTCTCAGAAATCAATTTCCGACTTATAACGATATGTGTCAACTTTTTTGAGTTAACGTATATAAAATTCAACATTTTTATGAACTCTTTCTTTTTGTGTTGGCTTTGTCTTTCTATTTGATTCAAGATAGATGAAATTTGTTAGGATTTGGATTAGTTCTGCAAGGTCTTTCATACTTCTTCTATTGTGAAATTTGACGTCCTTCATATTTTGTTGAATCAACGTACATAGAAATGCAATTTTTACTAGACGTATTGCCTTAAAACATATTGATTGTAATTACAATACATTTTTCAAACTTTTTCTGTTAAAGATGAGTTTATCTAGTTTACAATTTAGTCTCAGAAATCAATTTTCGACTTATAACGAAATGTGTAGACTTTTTTGAGTTAACGTATATAAAATTCAACATTTTTATGAACTCTTTCTTTTTGTGTTGGCTTTGTCTTTCTATTTGATTCAAGATAGATGAAATTTGTTAGGATTTGGATTAGTTCTGCATGGTCTTTCATCCTTCTTCTATTGTGAAATTTGACTTCCTTCATATTTTCTTGAATCAACGTACATAGAAATACAATTTTTGCTAGACGTATTGCCTTAGAACATATTAATTGTAATTACAATACATTTTTCAAACTTTTTCTGTTAAAGATGAGTTTATCTAGTTTACAATTTAGTCTCAGAAATCAATTTTCGACTTATAACGAAATGTGTAGACTTTTTTTGAGTTAACGTATATAAAATTCTATATTTTTATGAACTCTTTCTTTTTGTGTTGGCTTTGTCTTTCTATTTGATTCAAGACTATTTGATTCAAGATAGATGAAATTTTTTAGGATTTGAATTAGTTCTGCATGGTCTTTCATCCTTCTTCTATTGTGAAATTTGACTTCCTTCATATTTTCTTGAATCAACGTACATAGAAATACAATTTTTACTAGACGTATTGCCTTAGAACATATTAATTGTAATTACAATACATTTTACAAACTTTTTCTGTTAAAGATGAGTTTATCTAGTTTACAATTTAGTCTCAGAAATCAATTTCCGACTTATAACGAAATGTGTAGACTTTTTTGAGTTAACGTATATAAAATTCAACAATTTTATGAACTCTTTCTTTTTGTGTTGGCTTTGTCTTTCTATTTGATTCAAGATAGATGAAATTTGTTAGGATTTGGATTAGTTCTGCATGGTCTTTCATCCTTCTTCTATTGTGAAATTTGACTTCCTTCATATTTTCTTGAATCAACGTACATAGAAATGCAATTTTTACTAGACGTATTGCCTTAGAACATATTAATTGTAACTACAATACATTTTACAAACTTTTTCTGTTAAAGATGAGTTTATCTAGTTTACAATTTAGTCTCAGAAATCAATTTACGAGTTATAACGAAATGTGTCAACTTTTTTGAGTTAACGTATATAAAATTCAACATTTTTATGAACTCTTTCTTTTTGTGTTGGCTTTGTCTTTCTATTTGATTCAAGATAGATGAATTTTTTTAGGATTTGGATTAGTGTTGCATGGTCTTTCATTCTTCTTCTATTGTGAAATTTGACTTCCTTCATATTTTGTTGAATCAACGTACATAGAAATGCAATTTTTACTAGACGTAATGCCTTATAACATATTAATTGTAATTACAATACATTTTTCAAACTTTTTCTGTTAAAGATGAGATTATGTAGTTTACAATTTAGTCTCAGAAATCAATTTCCGACTTAAAACGAAATGTGTAGACTTTTTTGAGTTAACGTATATAAAATTCAACATTTTTATGAACTCTTTCTTTTTGTGTTGGCTTTGTCTTTCTATTTGATTCAAGATAGATGAAATTTGTTAGGATTTGGATTAGTTCTGCATGGTCTTTCATCCTTCTTCTAAAGTGAAATTTGACTTCCTTCATATTTTCTTGAATCAACGTACATAGAAATGCAATTTTTACTAGACGTATTGCCTTATAACATATTAATTGTAATTACAATACATTTTTCAAACTTTTTCTGTTAAAGATGAGATTATGTAGTGTACAATTTAGTCTCAGAAATCAATTTCCGAATTAAAACGAAATGTGTAGACTTTTTTGAGTTAACGTATATAAAATTCAACATTTTTATGAACTCTTTCTTTTTGTGTTGGCTTTGTCTTTCTATTTGATTCAAGATAGATGAATTTTTTTAGGATTTGTATTAGTGCTGCATGGTCTTTCATTCTTCTTCTATTGTGAAATTTGACTTCCTTCATATTTTGTTGAATCAACGTACATAGAAACGCAATTTTTACTAGACGTATTGCCTTAGAACATATTAATTGTAACTACAATACATTTTACAAACTTTTTCTGTTAGAGATGAGTTTATCTAGTTTACAATTTAGTCTCAGAAATCAATTTACGACTTATAACGAAATGTGTCAACTTTTTTGAGTTAACGTATATAAAATTCAACATTTTTATGAACTCTTTCTTTTTGTGTTGGCTTTGTCTTTCTATTTGATTCAAGATAGATGAATTTTTTTAGGATTTGGATTAGTGTTGCATGGTCTTTCATTCTTCTTCTATTGTGAAATTTGACTTCCTTCATATTTTGTTGAATCAACGTACATAGAAATGTAATTTTTACTAGACGTAATGCCTTATAACATATTAATTGTAATTACAATACATTTTTCAAACTTTTTCTGTTAAAGATGAGATTATGTAGTTTACAATTTAGTCTCAGAAATCAATTTCCGACTTAAAACGAAATGTGTAGACTTTTTTGAGTTAACGTATATAAAATTCAACATTTTTATGAACTCTTTCTTTTTGTGTTGGCTTTGTCTTTCTATTTGATTCAAGATAGATGAAATTTGTTAGGATTTGGATTAGTTCTGCATGGTATTTCATCCTTCTTCTATTGTGAAATTTGACTTCCTTCATATTTTCTTGAATCAACGTACATAGAAATACAATTTTTACTAGACGTATTGCCTTAGAACATATTAATTGTAATTACAATACATTTTCAAACTTTTTTTGTTAAAGATGACTTTATCTAATTTACAATTTAATCTCAGAAATAAATTTCTGACTTATAACGAAATGTGTAAACTTTTTTGAGTTAACATATATTAAATTCAACATTTTTATTTACTCTTTATTTTTGTGTTGGCTTTGTCTTTCTATTTGATTCAAGATAGATGAAATTTGTTAGGATTTGGATTAGTTCTGCATGGTATTTCATCCTTCTTCTATTGTGAAATTTGACTTCCTTCATATTTTCTTGAATCAACGTACATAGAAATACAATTTTTACTAGACGTATTTCCTTAGAACATATTAATTGTAATTACAATACATTTCTCAAACTTTTTCTGTTAAAGATTAGTTTATCTAGTTTACAATTTAGTCTCAGAAATCAATTTTCGACTTATAACGAAATGTGTAGACTTTTTTGAGTTAACGTATATAAAATTCAACATTTTTATGAACTTTTTCTTTTTGTGTTGGCTTTGTCTTTCTATTTGATTCAAGATAGATGAAATTTGTTAGGATTTGGATTAGTTCTGCATGGTCTTTCATCCTTCTTCTATGGTGAAATTTGACTTCGTTCATATTTTCTTGAATCAACGTACATAGAAATGCAATTTTTACTAGACGTATTGCCTAAGAACATATTCATTGTATTTAAAATACATTTTTCAATCTTTTTCTGTTAAAGATAAGTTTATTTAGTTTACAATTTATTCTCAGAAATCAATTTTCGACTTATAACGAAATGTGTAGACTTTTTTGAGTTAACGTATATAAAATTCAACATTTTTATGAACTCTTTCTTTTTGTGTTGGCTTTGTCTTTCTATTTGATTCAAGATAGATGAAATTTGTTAGGATTTGGATTAGTTCTGCATGGTCTTTCATCCTTCTTCTATTGTGAAATTTGACTTCCTTCATATTTACTTGAATCAATGTACATAGAAATGCAATTTTTACTAGACGTATTGCCTTAGAACATATTAATTGTAATTACAATACATTTTCAAACATTTTTTTGTTAAAGATGACTTTATCTAGTTTACAATTTAATCTCAGAAATAAGTTTCTGACTTATAACGAAATGTGTAAACTTTTTTGGGTTAACGTATATAATATTCAACATTTTTATGAATTCTTTCTTTTTGTGTTGGCTTTGTCTTTCTGTTTGATTCAAGATAGATGAAATTTGTTAGGATTTGGATTAGTTCTGCAAGGTCTTTCATACTTCTTCTATTGTGAAATTTGACTTCCTTCATATTTTGTTGAATCAACGTACATAGAAATGCAATTTTTACTAGACGTATTGCCTTAGAACATATTAATTGTAATTGCAATACATTTTTCAAACTTTTTCTGTTAAAGATTAGTTTATCTAGTTTACAATTTAGTCTTAGAAATCAATTTTCGACTTATAACGAAATGTGTAGACTTTTTTGAGTTAACGTATATAAAATTCAACATTTTTATGAACTCTTTCTTTTTGTGTTGGCTTTGTCTTTCTATTTGATTCAAGATAGATGAAATTTGTTAGGATTTGGATTAGTTCTGCATGGTCTTTCATCCTTCTTCTATTGTGAAATTTGACTTCCTTCATATTTTCTTGAATCAATGTACATAGAAATGCAATTTTTACTAGACGTATTGCCTTAGAACATATTAATTGTAATTACAATACATTTTCAAACTTTTTTTGTTAAAGATGACTTTATCTAATTTA
>NW_020624709.1:51042-66761 GCF_003573695.1 Papaver somniferum | reverse complement strand
TTCTATTGTGAAATTTGACTTCCTTCATATTTTCTTGAATCAACGTACATAGAAATACAATTTTTACTAGACGTATTTCCTTAGAACATATTAATTGTAATTACAATACATTTCTCAAACTTTTTCTTTTAAAGATTAGTTTATCTAGTTTACAATTTAGTCTCAGAAATCAATTTTCGACTTATAACGAAATGTGTAGACTTTTTTGAGTTAACGTATATAAAATTCAACATTTTTATGAACTCTTTATTTTTGTGTTGGCTTTGTCTTTCTATTTGATTCAAGATAGATGAAATTTTTTAGGATTTCGATTAGTTCTGCATGGTCTTTCATCCTTCTTCTATTGTGAAATTTGACTTCGTTCATATTTTCTTGAATTAACGTACATAGAAATGCAATTTTTACTAGACGTATTACCTTAGAACATATTAATTGTAATTACAATACATTTCTCAAACTTTTTCTGTTAAAGATGAGTTTATCTAGTTTACAATTCTTTCTTTTCGTGTTGGCTTTGTCTTTCTATTTGATTCAAGATAGATGAAATTTGTTAGGATTTGGATTAGTTCTGCAAGTTCTTTCATCCTTCTTCTATTGTGAAATTTGACTTCCTTCATATTTTCTTGAATCAACGTGCATAGAAATGCAATTTTTACTAGACGTATTGCCTTAGAACATATTAATTGTAATTACAATACATTTTCAAACTTTTTTTTGTTAAAGATGACTTTATCTAGTTTACAATTTAATCTCAGAAATAAATTTCTGACTTATAACGAAATGTGTAAACTTTTTTGAGTTAACATATATTAAATTCAACATTTTTATTTACTCTTTCTTTTTGTGTTGGCTTTGAGGTTTAATTTTGAAAATACCTGAGGGAGGAAAGAGAATGTCCGTTTTTTTCTCTTTTTGGCGATTTTGGAAAACCAAATATTTTCACGTTTAGGGTTTCAAGCTTTATGTTTTTGGATTATCAGGATCAATACGTTGATTCATGATGATTCATTCTTTAGATAATATTCCTAGTAGCTCAAATCAGAACCATGCTAAAACAGTTTCTTTTGCTGAAAAAGTTAGGGAACGTAAAACCCTAAATCCAACTTCAGTTGATATTTCCTTGTTACCAAATCCTACTCTTGTTGAGGGTGAGCCAGCTCTTGTCATCCCTAATGATTATTATCAGGAAGGATGCAAGCCTTTTCAATATAGCTTCATAGCTAGACTGGATGCTACAGGTTTAAAGTTTGTTGAGGTTCAAAAAATCCTTGAAAATCAATGGAAACTTAAGAATAGGTGTAAGTTTATACCTATGAGCAAAGGATTCTTTGTTATTATGTTATCTTCAGAATTGGAAAAGGAGAAGATTCGTGCTGAAAAGTGGTTTGTCAATCAACAAATTCTGAGGCTGATTGATTGGTACCCAGGTTTTAATCCTGATAAACAAAGAACGTCCCATGCAGCTGTTTGGGTACGTTTTCTTGGTCTCCCTATTGAGATATGGACTGAGAAATCTTTACTTTCTATTGGGAAAATCCTTGGAACACCAATTGTGGTGATCAAAGAACCCTAAATCTGGAATATGGTCACTTCGCAGCTGTTTTGGTAGATATAGACTTTGCAAAGCATATTCCTGACCGAATCTCTATCACTGCAGGAGGTAAAAAAAATTGGCAATATGTTGATATACCAAATTCACCTAAATTCTGTTTATCTTGCAATATTATTGGGCATGTTGATGGTGAATGCAAAAAGAAGAATAGCATGAAGGCTGCTAGTAAGGAAAAACAGCTTGTTCATAAAGTTTGGCAAGCAAAGTCACCTAAAACTAATGAGGAAGAGCAGAAGTCTTTGAATCTGGAGAATAAGGAGGATAATATGGTTGATGCTTCAGCTGAGAGGGATGATGCAGCTCAGCTTAGATTGCAAAACGCAATTGCAACCAAGAAAGTGCTTGCTGCACGTACACAATCTGCTCATGCAGACCATGCAAAGTCCGGGATGAACCAAACTTCAGCTCAGTCCGGGATAACTCAATCCGTGTCTGAATTGGAAACTGAAATAAGAGTCGTGAATAAAGAAACTTCTGAAGTTGTTAGAGCTACAGCTAGAGAAGATATTACACGAACAGATTCTATCAATGCACAGTCCGGGATGAACCAAAACTCTTCAGCTCAGACCGGGATAAACAAAATATCTACAACTCAATCCGTGTCTGATTTGGAAACTCAAATAAGAGTCATGAATAAAGGAACTTCTGAAGTTGTTGGAGCTACAGCTAGTGAAGATATTACACGTACAGATTGTATCAATGCAGGCCATGCAGGTCAGACCGTGGTTGATTTGATAAATCTTAAAAACACTCCTACTGACGTTATTGATGCTAATCAGTTGGAAAAGGAGCTAGCTAAATCTGCTGCTGAGTTGCGTGAGGCTCAGATGAAGTTTTCATTGTAAAAATAATATTGCAGCTCAGAAAGATATAGCTTTACGTAAGGAAGATATGGCTGCTCAGAGCTTTTCTAAAGATGAATGGACTCAAGTGAAAGGAAAGAAACCCCCTAGCAAAGGTATTTTCTCTTTTACTCCTTTTGTGAAGGATTATACTCCTTTTGCGGATGATTTGATGCAAACTGAAGTTGTGGTTAAAAACAAATTTGATGTTCTGGAATCTGAGTTAGGCCTTAATAATGTTATTATTGAGGAAGAGGAGGAGGATCAAGTAGAATCTAGTGACTCAGATGTTAGTATGGGTTCTAAAAGTTGGGGTGAGGTTGATGCTGACATTTTAGCAAGGAAAAAAACTAGGAAAGTTTCCAAACAGGCTGCTAATATTTTAGCAAAGCGTTCTTTGCAATCTGATTCAAGTTTGGAATCTTCTCCCAGCAAGTCTATTGAGGAATCTCCAAGCCGTAACACTAACATGGAAATTCAATCGGGGTTGGTTGATACTGTTTTTGATAAGAATAATATTTTGTCTAAGGAAGAATTAGAGGTGGCAAGCAATATTCAGTTGGAAGATGTGCGTGCTCAGTTCATTAGAAGTCCAGCTTTTAGACGAAAATATCTCAAAGAAAAGAGGGAGCAAATGGAAAGTATGAATTCAAAGAAAAAATCTCCTAGTAAGTTGTCTCCTATTAAGCTTGTTCCTGGTAACTTTGCCTCCGAGGATGAAGATGGAGAGTTTTTATGTGGATGAAGATGAAGATGTCTTGGGTAACTATGCTTTTGATACGGATATTATGGATGGAATTTTTTCTAAGAGCAAATCGTATAGAGTTGGTTGCAGCAGAAGTAAATTGAAAGGAGTTGGTTATAGATATAGGTAGCTTCTTTTAATTTTCTAGTTACTACTTTTGTTATTTCTTTTTTGTTTTTAGTCCCCTTTGGTTTATGGGGGTAGGGAGTTTTGTGCTTTGTAATTCTTGTAATTACGTTCTTTTTGCTTAATAAACTTTTTTGACCTAGCAAAAAAAAAAGTTGGCTTTGTCTTTCTATTTGATTCAAGATAGATGAAATTTGTTAGGATTTGGATTAGTTCTGCATGGTCTTTCATCCTTCTTCTATTGTGAAATGTGACTTCCTTCATATTTTCTTGAATCAACGTACATAGAAATTACTAGATGTATTGCCTTAGAACATATTAATTGTAATTACAATACATTTTTCAAACTTTTTCTGTCAAAGATGAGTTTATCTAGTTTACTATTTAGTCTCAGAAATCAATTTTCGACTTATAAAGAAACGTGTAGACTTTTTTGAGTTAACGTATATAAAATTCAACATTTTTATGAACTCTTTCTTTTTGTGTTGGCTTTGTCTTTCTATTTGATTCAAGATAGATGAAATTTGTTAGGATTTGGATTAGTTCTGCATGGTCTTTCATCCTTCTTCTATTGTGAAATTTGACTTCCTTCATATTTTCTTGAATCAATGTACATAGAACTGCAATTTTTACTAGACGTATTGCCTTAGAACATATTAATTGTAATTACAATACATTTTCAAACTTTTTCTGTTAAAGATGACTTTATCTAGTTTACAATTTAATCTCAGAAATAAGTTTCTGATTTATAACGAAATGTGTAAACTTTTTTGAGTTAACATATATTAAATTCAACATTTTTATTTACTCTTTCTTTTTTTGTTGGCTTTGTCTTTCTATTTGATTCAAGATAGATGAAATTTGTTAGCATTTGGATTAGTTATGCATTGTCTTTCATCCTTCTTCTATTGTGAAATTTGACTTCCTTCATATTTTCTTGAATCAACGTACATAGAAATTACTAGACGTATTGCCTTAGAACATATTAATTGTAATTACAATACATTTCTCAAACTTTTTCTGTTAAAGATGAGTTTATCTAGTTTACAATTTAGTCTCAGAAATCAATTCTCGACTTATAACGAAATGTGTAGACTTTTTTGAGTTAACGTATATAAAATTCAACATTTTTATGAACTCTTTGTTTTTGTGTTGGCTTTGTCTTTCTATTTGATTCAAGATAGATGAAATTTGTTAGGATTTGGATTAGTTCTGCATGGTCTTTCATCCTTCTTCTATTGTGAAATTTGACTTCCTTCATATTTTCTTGAATCAACGTACATAGAAAAACTATTTTTACTAGACGTATTGCCTTAGAACATATTAATTGTAATTAAAATACATTTCTCAAACTCTTTTTGTTAAAGATGAGTTTATCTAGTTTACAATTTAGTCTCAGAAATCAATTTCCGACTTATAACGAAATGTGTCAACTTTTTTGGGTTAACGTAAATAAAATTCAACATTTTTATGAACTCTTTTTGTGTTGGCTTTGTCTTTCTGTTTGATTCAAGATAGATGAAATTTCTTAGGATTTGGATTAGTTCTGCAAGGTCTTTCATCCTTCTTCTATTGTGAAATTTGACTTCCTTCATATTTTGTTGAATCAACGTACATAGAAATGCAATTTTTACTAGACGTCTTGCCTTAGAACATATTAATTGTAATTACAATACATTTCTCAAACTTTTTCTGTTAAAGATGAGTTTATCTAGTTTACAATTTAGTCTCAGAAATCAATTTTCGACTTATAACGAAATGTGTAGACTTTTTTGAGTTAACGTATATAAAATTCAACATTTTTATGAACTCTTTCTTTTTGTGTTGGCTTTGTGGTGTATTTTCAAATGTTGTTGTAGATAGTGGTAAAAACTAGGTTCTTTCGAACTTGTGAAGGTAACCTTTTTTTTAGATTTAATTAAATTGTAAAGAAAATAACAAAGTGATTGAAATATTTTTGGAGGAAACTGGGGCTAAGGATTTCACTTTTCTACCATTTAAATTGATATTTCTAATATTTATTATGCAAATTTTTCCTTTAAAATAATTTTAATTATTGCTAAAACTGATTTTTTAAAATAATAACTGTAAGTTAAAAGCATGGAATATCAAAAACTCTAAGTCAAGCATAATCCATCAATCAAAATAACAATTATTTAATAAAAATCTTTGGAAAAAATCCTATATACTCAAGGCAAATAATTAAATAAATTTAATTGCATAAATAATAAAAATAGAATTTACCAATTTTTTATTGGTGGATTTGCTTCCTCCGTCACCCCAGAGAATAAGTTTAGCTCATCATGGTATAATACATCTCAAAAGATTTTATTAATGCTCACAAGTTGATTACAAATGATGAAATAACAAGAAAATCAATTTATCACCGTCCTTTGCAACACACAAGAAACGTCTGAAAAGAACGGCACATGAGAAGTGCAGTTGACGCTGTCGTGAAATCACGGGAAAGGAATAGGGAATTGACTTTCCTGGTTGGTCTTGGTTCTTCGTGTTCTTAGCTGAGCAGCAGCAGAACTCTTCTTGCTGTCGACCCTTTCCTTCGATTCTCTCGGCTCTAACTCTCTCCCAATGACTTGCTAACCCTTCCAAACTCTTTTGCCTTGTATTTATAGTGTTTTAGGACCAAAAATATCTGACCATTACTTGCGTATATTCTCCATTTAATCCGTCATTGCTCGCTTCCCTTAGTTAACGATAATTTCCAATTATAACTTTGTCACACGTAAACTTTGATCCTGCACGCTCTAGTAAGCCTTATACATGCCTCATAAGTCATCCAACTCCTGCAAAACACTTCCATGCACAACCAAAACACACACAACACCGTGTACAGGCCGTGTTCACTCCGTGTAGCTCTGTTTTGAGCTCGAGAATCAAATCGATATTTCCAGCCAATTACGATCAAATTCGACACCCAAACTATCTTCCTTAGGCTAAATCACATCTTTCTACCAAAATTCAGCCATTGAATCGACCTACCACTACTTCATTTCTTCGATCGAAAATTCTCATGTGTGTGAACATTTTTCCCGCCAATTTTGAGAATTTGAATTGTTGAAGAAGGTGCCCCTTATCCTGGACTGGGGTGCGAATAGCAGATGCCTTGGGGGTGACCTGGGGGTGCCCCTTAGTAATTAGGTTACCCCTTATCCAAACTTCGGAGTCCGAATAACACGTGTCCTCCGGGTGCCAAAATCAACTTTTCGAGCCGAATTTTCTTAAAATATTTATTTCCAAAAAATACCTACAAATACATAAAATAACAAAATTAATACAAAATCGAGTGCCAACAATATATAGTATTGAGAACAAATTGGACACAAAAATGTGTCTATCAAATACCCCCAAACTTATTATTTGCTAGTCCTCGAGCAAAATTTATTCTTGAAAAGTGAACGAGATAATCTCGGGTGGGTTTATCATAGGTGTACCTACAAAAACCAATACTCCAGACCCTAGCTATCTATGCAGAACCTTGGAAAGCACTAAAGAACCTCCTTGGTTGGCATACAATTATTGACTCTAAGAGGAAGAACCCTGATGCGAAATTCCAATTGCTGTACACGAGTTTGCACTCAAGCATACTAAAATTCATATAAGTGACAGAGCTCTACTAAGATAGTTTCACGATGGACATCATACTCGGAGTCAGACTAATCACATGAAAAGATTAAGAAGATGGAAAAAGAAAAATGTAGATGGTTGAAAAGTGAACGGTGTTTCCCATATCTGTCTGAAGGCCTCTGCCAAGATGAACCTAACCTAAATGACTGAGATACCGGTCTGACTAATATTAACACACTGGCATATACAAGGGAACCAGTGGTCAATAACTTAAATCTAGATCAACAAACTGGCAAATACAAGGGAACCAGCAGTTGACTACACATAACCATTTTTTTTTTTTTTAACTTAACGGCATGAATAGATCTTTTTGATCCAAGCGCATGCTTCTTGTCAGCAGATTACACGATAGTTCCCACGGGTCCTGCATTCCACGCTTGCTTAGGCGACGGAAACAGGGAGAACACACGCATATTGCTATCCAAGTGTTAATACTTATTCCGATTGGTCTAACTGGTCCGGTCTAATTTTTTTTTTTTTTTTGAAAAGGTAACTCAGTCACTCTATTTCACCCTAGCAAAGGTAACAACTTGAATCGTGTGCCCCACCAAATCACTTGAAATAAAAGAAAACTAAAAATAGAAAGTGAAAAGGACTCGACGAGATATGGAGAAACTATCATGTTAATTCTAACACCTGAGCTCTGTGCTTTTATGAATAGACTCTATAGATGTTTCCATCTAGTCAGATTGGTTCCTCAACTCCTAAAACAAAAATGTTTCCATCCACTTAGATTGGTTAGTGCTATCCTTAATACGCATAAATTTCTAGGCTCTGGAGTTTATTTATTGCAACTAGAAAGTTTCTCCCATACCCCCAAACTTAAATCTAACATTGTCCTCAATGTTCTAAAGATGAAACTAAAAGCATGAACAAGGAGAAATTGTTACCACTTGAAGCAAAAGAGATAAGGAAGGATATTACCATGTCGCAAGAATATTGGGTTACCTCCCAAGAAGTGCTAAGTTTAAAGTCTTCAGCCAGACGTAGGAAAGGTTTAGTCAACTCGAACCGTATAAAAGTAGCCGGAATAACTGTGGGTCTTTAAAACCAAAAAGAGCTGACAAAAGGAAACTGCAGTGAACCAACGAAATGAACAACACTAGCATGCCCTTACCTAGTTTCTGGATAACTATCGCTAATTGCGGTTCAGGTTCAGGTTCTATGAAAGGATCTTGATAGAAAATTTTCATTGGATGCACTTCCTCATAGCTAAGATCCAACAGTTCAGGTTTAAAAGTCTGGAAAAACTCAATTAAAAATAATAACAACCTGAATAAATGGGGATCCTTAAAGTCAATCAGATTTGACTTACACAGCTGACCACAAAGAGAGTGGTGGTCTTCCTTAAACAAATGTGTCGATTCTAATTTCCTAAAGCATTTAGGTTTAGTCTCACAACTTAATATTCGACACATTTGAATTCTATATGTTCCCACATTTGGAAGAAAACTATTTGGTGGGAAAACAAAATCAATCTTGGTATTATTGCCTGGGTTAACCACATCAACCAGAGGATGGGTTTCTAACAGTTGAGACTCTTGTTGGATATCATTAGGTTCTGGAAAACGAGTACGAAGATAGTCTCGTAAGATGGGTGAGGCATTGATGTCAAGTCCGAAGTGAGGGACCTTACTAAGAGTTAAAGCACATGGAGAATGATACTCACCCCCAAACTTAGGGTTTTCGGCGTCTCTAGATAGACTGGTCATAACCTCCCTAATTTCTAGGTCGGCAATTGATTTTTCTAAGTCAGGTTCATCCTCGCTAATCTCTACAAGTTCATCTAAGACTATTGTTTCTAAATCGTTTGACTCGATCTCAAGATAAACTGGTTCCTCTAAACCATCATCGGTTTCGTAAACAGGACATACTACATCGTCTGAAACGGGGGTATCTCTAGTCAAATCCTCGTCCTTTTGAATAGGTGAATAATTTTTAAAATTATTAGGATCTGAACCAGAAATAATATAATCATTATAAGGCTCAACTGGGGTAACAAATTCCTGATCACTATTCCCACATATTTCAGATTCTTCATCATCACTATCCTCATCATCATGATACAATTTTTGAAATTCAAGAATTCTCAATCTTTGTTCCAAACTACATGGTCTATGTTTATAATATTTCTCATAGATCGTTAGAGGTGATTCCTCAATAAAAGTTGGAGTATCCATATATCGCTGCCCACGCATATATTCACCAAGAGTCATTTCCGAAGACGTCTCTTGATAACGAGAATTTCTAGACATATATTCTCGCAACGTCATCGCAGGTGGCGTCTCCTCAAAAGGATTCATCACCGAATAAATATAAACTACAGAGGGATTCTATACAATCACAAACAAGGCCGACTCGACTCCACCAAAGCAAACCTAAAGATTTCTAGCAAACAAAAAGCATGATGGCTCCACTTAGATTTTTTTTAGACCAGCTTATATCTTTCGAAAGGGAATTCGTTTCAATTAATCATGAAAGAGTTGCATAAATAAATTTAAATAAATTTTACCACATAACTTTTGGAAGAACGGCTTCCTCCGTCACCCCTGGGATTGGATTTATCTACTCATGATGAAAAACCTCTCAAAATGATTCATTGATACTCAAAAGTTGTTTACAATCAAGAGAAAATGGAGAAAAAATGGTTTACAACACTGTTTGCAACGCATAAAAACGTTACAAACAGCTGTTAGAACAGCGACAAAAGGGAAGTGCCGTTTCCTGGTTGAATACGTCCCTCACTTGAGCGTCGCAGACGCTTGGGTAAAACGACTGCTTCTACGCGTCTGTTCTTCGCGTTCTTCAGTTTACACCAGCAGAAAACTCTTCACTGCGTGTTCTTCTTTTTGATTTTTTTCGACTCCTAAACTATCCCCCAGACTCTCCAACTCTTCTCAACTCTTTAGCCTTGTATTTATAGTGTTTTAGAACAAAAATATCCGACCATAACACCGTATAATCTCCCATTAATCCCGTCATTGCTCGCTGCCCATATTTAACAATAATTTCCATTTTTGGCTTCTACACACGTAAAATTTGATCCTGCACGCTCTGTTTAGCCTTATACATGCCTCATAAGTCATCCAACTCCTCCAAAACACTTCCATGCACAACCAAAACACACACAACACCGTGTACAGGTCGTGTTCACTCCGTGTAGCTCTGTTTTGAGCTCGAGAATCAAATCGATATTTCCAGCCAATTCCGATCAAATTCGACACCCAAACTATCTTCCTTAGGCTAAATAACATCTTTCTACCAAAATTAAGCCATTGAATCGACCTACCACTACTTCATTTCTTTGATCGAAAATTCTCCTGTGTGTGAACATTTTTCCCGCCAATTTTGAGAATTTGAATTGTTGAAGAAGGTGCCCCTTATCCTGGACTGGGGTGCGAATAGCAGATGCCTTGGGGGTGACCTGGGGGTGCCCCTTAGTAATTAGGTTACCCCTTATCCAAACTTCGGAGTCCGAATAACACGTGTCCTCCGGGTGCCAAAATCAACTTTTCGAGCCGAATTTTCTTAAAATATTTATTTCCAAAAAATACCTACAAATACATAAAATAACAAAATTAGTACAAAATCGAGTGCCAACAATATATAGTATTGAGAACAAATTGGACACAAAAATGTGTCTATCAAATACCCCCAAACTTATTATTTGCTAGTCCTCGAGCAAAATTTATTCTTGAAAAGTGACCGAGATAATCTCGGGTGGGTTTATCATAGGTGTACCCACAAAAACCAATACTCCAGACCCTAGATATCTACGCAGAACCTTGGAAAGCACTAAAGAACCTCCTTGGTTGGCATACAATTATTGACTCTAAGAGGAAGAACCCTGATGCGAAATTCCAATTGATGTACACGAGTTTGCACTCAAGCATACTAAAATTCATATAAGTGACAGAGCTCTACTAAGATAGTTTCACGATGGACATCATACTCGGAGTCAGACTAATCACATGAAAAGATTAAGAAGATGGAAAAAGAAAAATGTAGATGGTTGAAAAGTGAACGGTGTTTCCCATATCTGTCTGAAGGCCTCTGCCAAGATGAACCTAACCTAAATGACTGAGATACCGGTCTGACTAATATTAACACACTGGCATATACAAGGGAACCAGTGGTCAATAACTTAAATCTAGATCAACAAACTGGCAAATACAAGGGAACCAGCAGTTGACTACACATAACCATTTTTTTTTTTTTTTAACTTAACGGCATGAATAGATCTTTTTGATCCAAGCGCATGCTTCTTGTCAGCAGATTACACGATAGTTCCCACGGGTCCTGCATTCCACGCTTGCTTAGGCGACGGAAACAGGGAGAACACACGCATATTGCTATCCAAGTGTTAATACTTATTCCGATTGGTCTAACTGGTCCGGTCTTTTTTTTTTTTTTTTTGGAAAAGGTAACTCAGTCACTCTATTTCACCCTAGCAAAGGTAACAACTTGAATCGTGTGCCCCACCAAATCACTTGAAACAAAAGAAAACTAAAAATAGAAGGTGAAAAGGACTCGACAAGATATGGCGAAACTATCATGTTATTTCTAACACCTGAGCTCTGTGCTTTTATGAATAGACTCTATAGATGTTTCCATCTAGTCAGATTGGTTCCTCAACTCCTAAAACAAAAATGTTTCCATCCACTTAGATTGGTTAGTGCTATCCTTAATAGGCGTAAATTTCTAGGCTCTGGAGTTTATTTATTGCAACTTAAAACTAACAAAAAGTTTCTTCCCCACCCCCAAACTTAAATCTAACATTGTCCTCAATGTTTTTAATGAAAGAGCAGTACCAAAAGTAACAAAACACGAGGAGAAGTTGGAAAGATAGTACCTGAGTGAAGAAAATCAAAAACTAATATACAACATACAATCCGCCTCGATGGTCAATCAAGGGTAAACAGGGTCCTCCAGAGGGACCTCCTCAACATCACCTGTAGGCAAGGGTTCTAAAAAGGGTTTCAATCTCTGACCATTAACCTTCGAAGAACTACTACCATCCGGTGACTTAATTTCAACAGCTCCATGAGGAAAAACAGTGCGAACGACAAAAGGACCCGTCCACCGAGAACGCAACTTCCCAGGGAAAAGATGTAAGCGGGTATCATACAGAAGAACTTTCTGACCTGGAGAAAATGTCTTTCTTAGAATATTCCTATCGTGCACAAGTTTCATTTTGTTCTTATACTCCTTCGCACTATCATACACATCTCTACGAATCTCTTCCAACTCATTGAGCTGGAGTTTCCTATGGGCTCCTGCCTTGTCGAGTGAAAAATTTAGCTGCTTAACAGCCCAATAAGCTCTATGTTCTAACTCAACAGGTAAATGACATGCCTTGCCATAAACAAGCCGATAAGGCGACATTCCAATAGGGGTCTTAAACGCAGTACGGTAAGCCCATAAGGCATCAGTAAGCCTAGACGACCAGTCTTTCCGATTAGGATTAACTGTTTTCTCTAATATACGTTTTATCTCCCTATTAGAAACCTCAACTTGACCACTAGTCTGTGGATGATACGGGGTAGCTACCTTATGAGTAATACCATATTTCTTCATTAAAAGCCTAAAAGGTCCATTACAAAAGTGCGACCCTCCATCACTAATTATAGCTCGCGGTGTACCAAAACGTGTAAGTATATTTTCTTTCAAGAACTCTATCACAACCCTATGGTCATTGGTTTTACACGCAACCGCTTCAATCCACTTAGAGACATAGTCTACAGCGACAAGGATGTATAGGCTACCAAAAGAATTAGGGAACGGACCCATAAAGTCAATACCCCACACATCAAAGACCTCAACAATCAAAATCGGGTTCAAGGGCATCATGTTCCTACGGGAAATGGTTCCTAATTTCTGGCAACGTTCACAAGTAACACAGTAACTATGGGAGTCTTTAAACAACGAAGGCCAATAGAATCCACACTGCAATATCTTAGCAGCAGTCTTCTTAGCACTAAAGTGACCCCCACAAGCATGATCATGACAAAAGGAAATAATACTGGACTGGTCACTCTCAGGTATACATCTCCTAATAATCTGGTCTGGACAATACTTAAACAAATAAGGATCATCCCAAAAGAAGTGCTTTACCTCGGCTAAAAATCTAGAACGATCTTGTTTACCCCAATGTTGGGGCATTCGACCAGTAACAAGATAGTTCACTATATTCGCATACCAAGGTAATTGGGTAACAAAGAACAATTGTTCATCAGGAAAGCTATCCCTTATAGGAAGGGAATCATCTGGGGAACTAACAACTAGCCTAGACAAGTGATCTGCTACAACATTTTCGGCACCCTTTTTGTCTCTAATGTCTGGAGAAAACTCTTGCAACAACAGAATCCACCTAATTAATCTAGGTTTAGTATCCTTCTTAGACAAAAGATATTTTAAAGCAGCATGATCAGTATATATGATGATCTTAGAACCTAAGAGATAGGGTCTAAACTTGTTTAAGGCAAACACAATGGCTAATAGTTCCTTCTCGGTAGTGGTATAGTTCAACTGGGCATCATCCAGAGTTTTGCTAGCATAGTAAATCACATGAAGTAACTTATTTTCTCGCTGACCTAGCACAACACCAATAGCATAATCTGAAGCATCACACATGATCTCAAAGGGTAGGTTCCAGTTGGGTGCCTGGACTATGGGGGCGGTAGTGAGTAATGACTTAAGCTTCTCAAAAGCCTCTAAACAGGCATCATCAAAGACAAACTTAACATCTTTTGCAAGCAAATTGCAAAGAGGTCTAGACATCAAGCTAAAAAACTTAATGAAACGACGATAAAAACCAGCATGCCCTAAGAATGACCTAATATCTCTTACGGTTTTTGGGACCGGTAAAGTTTTAATAAGATCAACTTTGGCTCTATCTACCTCTATACCCTTTGAAGATACAATATGCCCTAGAACAATTCCTGAACGAACCATAAAGTGACATTTCTCCCAATTAAGCACTAAATTCTTTTCCTTACACCTAGTCAAAACTAATGACAAATGATGCAAGCACTCATCGAAAGATGAACCAAACACTGAAAAATCATCCATAAAGACCTCTAAGAACCGTTCTACCATGTCAGAAAATATGCTCATCATGCAACGCTGAAAAGTCGCAGGGGCATTACATAGCCCGAAAGGCATGCGTCTATACGCAAAGGTACCAAATGGACAGGTAAAAGTGGTTTTCTCCTGGTCTTCTGGGGCAATAACGATCTGATTATATCCAGAGTAGCAATCTAAAAAGCAATAGTGACTATGTCCAGCTAATCTCTCTAGCATCTGGTCGATGAAGGGAAGGGGAAAGTGGTCCTTCCTAGTGACCTTGTTCAATTTCCTATAGTCAATACAAACACGCCAACCCGTGGTCACTCGGGTCGGGATTAACTCATTGTTATCATTATGGACTACAGTAATACCAGATTTCTTGGGAACAACCTGAACGGGGCTGACCCACTTACTGTCTGAAATAGGGTAGATAATGCCTGCATCTAATAGCTTAAGAACCTCAGTTCGAACTACTTCTTTCATATTGGGGTTTAGTCGACGTTGCATCTCCCTAGAAGGTTTGGTGTCTTCCTCTAAATAGATCCGATGCATACAAACAGTAGGACTTATACCCTTAATGTCTGCTATGGTCCACCCTAAAGCTTCCTTGTTGTTTTGAATGACCGTTACTAGCCTACTTTCCTGATCTCTATCCAAGTCGGAAGAAACAATCACAGGTAAAGTCTCAGACGGGCCTAAAAACACATACTTCAGGGTATGTGGCAATGGTTTTAGATCCAACTTAGGAGGATCTTTTAAAGAAGGAACTAAGGTAGACTTAGAAACTGGTAGTGGTTCGAACTTAGGTTTCCATTCATTACTAGTATCTAACAAAGGGGTTGAATCTAACAAAGCATTCACCTCATTAATCACCTTATCATCATCAAAATCAATCCCAAAGTGAGCTAGGCATTTCTCTAATGGATCTTCTAACAAAGTGTTTGGTAATGACTCCTCGACTAATGTTCCTATCATGTTCACCTCTTCTATATTCGAGTCATCTAGTTCAGAGGGTAGCTTACTAATATTAAAAATGTTCAGCTCAATAGTCATATTACCAAAAGACAAATTCATAATACCATTTCGACAGTTAATGATCGCATTGGATGTAGCTAAAAACGGGCGACCTAAAATCACTGGTATTTGGTTCTCTGGGTCAGGGACAGGTTGGGTATCTAGGATAACAAAATCCATCGGATATATAAACTTGTCTACCTCTATGAGAACATCCTCGATCACACCACGAGGAATTTTAACGGACCTATCAGCTAACTGAAGTGTCATCTGTGTAGGTTTCATCTCACCAAGTCCTAGCTTAAGGTACACATGGTATGGAAGTAAGTTCACACTGGCTCCTAAGTCAAGCAATGCTTTCTCAACACGGTACTTACCTATTGTACAAGCAATGGTAGGGGACCCTGGGTCTTTATACTTAGGAGTAGTGGTATTCTGAATAATAGAACTCACGTGACTAGCTATGAAGGCTTTCTTCTGGACATTGAGCTTACGCTTTCGCGTACACAAGTCCTTAAGGAACTTGGCATAAGAGGGAATCTGCCTAATTGCATCTAATAATGGAAGGTTGATATTAACCTGCTTAAAAACCTCCAATATATCATTAAAGTTGGACTCCCTCCTAGTCGGAACTAGCAGCTGGGGGAACGGGGCTCTGGGAACAAAG
>NW_020624709.1:50890-51032 GCF_003573695.1 Papaver somniferum | reverse complement strand
GACTCTATCAGTCTCCTCATTTTCTGGCTCATAAGGGTGAACTACAACATGTTCACTTTCAGGTATGCCGACCTTATTATCAACTTTCCTTCCACTCCTAAGGGTCGTAACAGAGTTAACATGACTGTACGATTTCTCTCCT
>NW_020624709.1:48727-50841 GCF_003573695.1 Papaver somniferum | reverse complement strand
CCTGGCTTTGCGATAGCATTTCCTGGCTCTTCCTTAATATACTAAGGGTTTCCTCTAAGCTAGTTATTCTATTCTCAGATGGGTTCTGGGTCTGTCCTGAAGGGTTCTTAGTATAACCAAAACCTGGGGGAGGCTGAGAATTACTAGACTGGCCTTGATTCTGGCCCTTAGACCAAGAGAAATTAGGATGGTTTCTCCAACCAGGGTTGTAGGTCTCTGAGTAGGGGTCAAACTTCTGACGGTTCTCAAACCTAGCATTGTTATAGACAGCATGAGCTTGCTCTTCACTAACCTGACCTTCCCAAAATGAGTTATCGGGCTCTATTCCACAACTAGAGATTTGAGAGGCTCTATTAGGTTCAACAAGGGACTTATTTTTAGGTTGACCCATTTCTAACGCTTCTAACCTTCTAGACAAAGCAGCAAACTTAGCATCAGACGCAAAACTTGTATCTACCACATTGGTGCTACTTCTATTGACCAAGAGTCTTTTAGGGGGTTCAACACAAGATTCCCACTGTTGGGATTTTTCAGCGATAACTTCTAAGAAGGTAAAAGCATCATCATCACTTTTACTAGTGAACTCACCAGCGCACATAGACTCAACCATGGCTTTGGTCGAATAGTCTAAACCATCATAAATAATTTGTACGAGTTTCATATTATCAAATCCATGGTGAGGACACTGAGATAGGAGATCATTGAATCTCTCTAAAAATCTATAAAGAGACTCTCCCTCTTGTTGCGCACTAGCACTAATTGTCTGCCTAACAGCTGCAGTTTTATGCTTAGGGTAGAATTTCATATAGAAAGCGGCAATAAGTTCCTGCCATGTTTCAATGGATTCAGATGGTAGGTTGTTCAGCCAGGTCTTGGCTTTATCTCTCAAGGAAAAGGGAAACATCTTAAGTTTCAAGACTTCATCAGTAAGGTATTTTATTCTAATTGTCCCACAAATTTCCTCAAAGTCCCTAATATGGAAATAAGGGTTCTCATCATCTTTTCCTAAGAATATAGGGATCATTTGGAGAATACTAGGTTTTATCTCGAAATTAGCCGTAGTGGCTGGCAATTTAATGCACGAAGCTCGGTTGGTCCTAGTTGGGAACATGTAATCTTTCAAAGTTGCCATCGCTGGCACAACAGAAGTACTAGGGGTTATGAGATTTTCACGAAGAGACAGATTCTCAAAACTGAAGTTTCCAAAAACAGGGCTCTCAAAAGAACAGTCTTCGAGCTCCCTGCTTAAATCAGAAGAACTACTAGGTTTTTCGCTAATCAATCGACCTAGAGTATTTCTTTTCCAAGCCCTATAAACAAAATCGGGCATACACTAAAAAAAATCAAAAAGAAATAAAAATCCTAACAGGAAGGTTCTAGCAATCACACAGCAGGCTGACTCGACTTTACCACAGCAAACCTAGAGATTTCTAGCAAACAACAAGCATGATGGCTCACTTAGATTGTTTCTAGACCAGCTTCTATCTCTCGAAGGGGAATTCGTTACAATTTAAGCAAACCCCTCTGGAATCAATCCGAGTCAAAGTAAGTTGAATCGAGGCGAGGGAAGCTTAGTGGAGCTTTGATACCCAAGGCCTCACCGCAGTACAAGGCGACGCAGTCACGCATTCAACTCACAGAAACCGTCATGAACTTCGAAGTATGCTAAAAGAATAACCAATATCCTTCGAAAATTTTTCCAAACAAGCTCGATACCCTATAGGTCTCTTTCTAATCAGATTTTAAAGCTTGGGTTCGCGTTAGGTTTTGTTCTCCTAAAGCGGGCAAGAAGGGAGCGGTGATGAAATCCGAACCCTTATCTTGTTTAGGCCAGGCCTTGCCCTTTACCATACGGGGGATGAACCGTTGTCGTCGACTCGGGCCACGACTCCTATGCCGTGTGCGAACCCGAGGGGCCGAGGTGATATTATAATCACCGTCCTTCCCTGCACACAGTTTGTATTTAACTACCCTTCCGTAGGGTTTAAAAAAAAATAATAAAGTCCAAGAGTCCAGTCCAAAGTCCAAATAAAGTAAAGTGCAAAAGAAAAAGAAAAAGAAAAATAACCTAAAAAAAAATATAAAAAATCTCTCTCTTTTTTTTTCTCTCTTTT
>NW_020624709.1:0-48684 GCF_003573695.1 Papaver somniferum | reverse complement strand
TTGTAGATAGTGGTAAAAACTAGGTTCTTTCGAACTTGTGAAGGTAACCTTTTTTTTAGATTTAATTAAATTGTAAAGAAAATAACAAAGTGATTGAAATATTTTTGGAGGAAACTGGGGCTAAGGATTTCACTTTTCTACCATTTAAATTGATATTTCTAATATTTATTATGCAAATTTTTCCTTTAAAATAATTTTAATTATTGCTAAAACTGATTTTTTAAAATAATAACTGTAAGTTAAAAGCATGGAATATCAAAAACTCTAAGTCAAGCATAATCCATCAATCAAAATAACAATTATTTAATAAAAATCTTTGGAAAAAATCCTATATACTCAAGGCAAATAATTAAATAAATTTAATTGCATAAATAATAAAAATAGAATTTATCAATTTTTTATTGGTGGAATTGCTTCCTCCGTCGCCCCAGAGAATAAGTTTAGCTCATCATGGTATAATACATCTCAAAAGATTTTATTAATGCTCACAAGTTGATTACAAATGATGAAATAACAAGAAAATCAATTTATGACCGTCCTTTGCAACACACAAGAAACGTCTGAAAAGAACGGCACATGAGAAGTGCAGTTGACGCTGTCGTGAAATCACGGGAAAGGAATAGGGAATTGTCGCAGTTCAGCGACACTCCTCTACGACTTTCCTGGTTGGTCTTGGTTCTTCGTGTTCTTAGCTGAGCAGCAGCAGAACTCTTGACTTGGTGTATTTTCAAATGTTGTTGTAGATAGTGGTAAAAACTAGGTTCTTTCGAACTTGTGAAGGTAACCTTTTTTTTAGATTTAATTAAATTGTAAAGAAAATAACAAAGTGATTGAAATATTTTTGGAGGAAACTGGGGCTAAGGATTTCACTTTTCTACCATTTAAATTGATATTTCTAATATTTATTATGCAAATTTTTCCTTTAAAATAATTTTAATTATTGCTAAAACTGATTTTTTAAAATAATAACTGTAAGTTAAAAGCATGGAATATCAAAAACTCTAAGTCAAGCATAATCCATCAATCAAAATAACAATTATTTAATAAAAATCTTTGGAAAAAATCCTATATACTCAAGGCAAATAATTAAATAAATTTAATTGCATAAATAATAAAAATAGAATTTACCAATTTTTTATTGGTGGAATTGCTTCCTCCGTCGCCCCAGAGAATAAGTTTAGCTCATCATGGTATAATACATCTCAAAAGATTTTATTAATGCTCACAAGTTGATTACAAATGATGAAATAACAAGAAAATCAATTTATGACCGTCCTTTGCAACACACAAGAAACGTCTGAAAAGAACGGCACATGAGAAGTGCAGTTGACGCTGTCGTGAAATCACGGGAAAGGAATAGGGAATTGTCGCAGTTCAGCGACACTCCTCTATGACTTTCCTGGTTGGTCTTGGTTCTTCGTGTTCTTAGCTGAGCAGCAGCAGAACTCTTCTTGCTGTCGACCCTTTCCTTCGATTCTCTCGGCTCTAACTCTCTCCCAATGACTTGCTAACCCTTCCAAACTCTTTTTCCTTGTATTTATAGTGTTTTAGGACCAAAAATATCCGACCATTACTTGCGTATATTCTCCATTTAATCCGTCATTGCTCGCTTCCCTTAGTTAACGATAATTTCCAATTATAAATTTGTCACACGTAAACTTTGATCCTGCACGCTCTAGTAAGCCTTATACATGCCTCATAAGTCATCCAACTCCTCCAAAACACTTCCATGCACAACCAAAACACACACAACACCGTGTACAGGCCGTGTTCACTCCGTGTAGCTCTGTTTTGAGCTCGAGAATCAAATCGATATTTCCAGCCAATTACGATCAAATTCGACACCCAAACTATCTTCCTTAGGCTAAATCACATCTTTCTACCAAAATTCAGCCATTGAATCGACCTACCACTACTTCATTTCTTCGATCGAAAATTCTCCTGTGTGTGAACATTTTTCCCGCCAATTTTGAGAATTTCAATTGTTGAAGAAGGTGCCCCTTATCCTGGACTGGGGTGCGAATAGCAGATGCCTTGGGGGTGACCTGGGGGTGCCCCTTAGTAATTAGGTTACCCCTTATCCAAACTTCGGAGTCCGAATAACACGTGTCCTCCGGGTGCCAAAATCAACTTTTCGAGCCGAATTTTCTTAAAATATTTATTTCCAAAAAATACCTACAAATACATAAAATAACAAAATTAGTACAAAATCGAGTGCCAACAATATATAGTATTGAGAAAAAATTGGACACAAAAATGTGTCTATCACTTTGTCTTTCTATTTGATTCAAGTTAGATGAAATTTGTTAGAATTTGGATTAGTTCTGCATGGTCTTTCATCCTTCTTCTATTGTGAAATTTGACTTCCTTCATATTTTCTTGAATCAACGAACATAGAAATACAATTTTTACTAGACGTATTTCCTTAGAACATATTAATTGTAATTAAAATACATTTCTCAAACTTTTTCTGTTAAAGATGAGTTTATCTAGTTTACAATTTAGTCTCAGAAATCAATTTCCGACTTATAACGAAATGTGTCAACTTTTTTGAGTTAATGTATATAAAATTCAACATTTTTATGAACTCCTTATTTTTGTGTTGGCTTTGTCTTTCTATTTGATTCAAGATAGATGAAATTTGTTAGGATTTGGATTAGTTCTGCATGGTCTTTCATACTTCTTCTATTGTGAAATTGACTTCCTTCATATTTTCTTGAATCAATGTACATAGAAATGCAATTTTTACTAGACCTATTACCTTAGAACATATTAATTGTAATTACAATACATTTTCAAACTTTTTGTGTTAAAGATGACTTTATCTAGTTTACAATTTAGTCTCGAAATCAATTTCCGACTTGTAACGAAATGTGTCAACTTTTTTGAGTTAACATATATTAAATTCAACATTTTTATTTACTCTTTCTTTTTGTGTTGGCTTTGTCTTTCTATTTGATTCAAGATAGATGAAATTTGTTAGGATTTGGATTAGTTCTGCATGGTATTTCATCCTTCTTCTATTGTGAAATTTGACTTCCTTCATATTTTCTTGAATCAACGTACATAGAAATGCAATTTTTACTAGACGTATTGCCTTTGAACATATTAATTGTAATTACAATACATTTTTCAAACTTTTTCTGTTAAAGATGAGTTTATCTAGTTTACAATTTAGTCTCAGAAATCAATTTCCAACTTATATAGAAATGTTTAGACTTTTTTGAGTTAATGTATATAAAATTCAACAGTTTCATGAACTCTTTCTTTTTGTGTTTGCTTTGTCTTTCTATTTGATTCAAGACAGATGAAATTTGTTAGGATTTGGATTAGTTCTGCATGGTCTTTCAAATATCTTCTATTGTGAAATTTGACTTCCTTCATATATTCTTGAATGAACGTACATAAAAATGCAATTTTTACTAGACGTATTGTCTTAGACTTTTTCTGTTAAAGATGAGTTTATCTAGTTTACAATTTAGTCTCAAAAATCAATTTCCAACTTATAAAGAAATGTGTAGACTTTTTTGAGTTAACGTATATAAAATTCAACATTTTTATGAACTCTTTCTTTTTATGTTGGCTTTGTCTTTCTATTTGATTCAAGATACATGAAATTGTTAGGATTTGGATTAGTTCTGCATGGTCTTTCATTTTTCTTCTATTGTGAAATTTGACTTCCTTCATATTTTCTTCAATCAACGTACATAGAAATGCAATTTTTACTAGACGTATTGCCTTAGAACATATTAATTGTAATTAAAATACTTTTTTCAAACTTTTTTTGTTAAGGATGAGTTTATCTAGTTTACAATTTAGTCTCAGAAATCAATTTCTGACTTATAACGAAGTGTGTAGACTTTTTTGAGTTAACGTATATTAACTTCAACATTTTTATGTTCTCTTTCTTTTTGTGCTAGCTTTGTCTTTCTATTTGATTCAAGATAGATGAAATTTGTTAGGATTTGGATTAGTTCTGCATGGTATTTCATCCTTCTTCTATTGTGAAATTTGACTTGCTTCATATTTTCTTGAATCCACGTACATAGAAATACAATTTTTACTAGACTTATTGCCTTAGAACATATTAATTGTAATTACAATACATTTTTCAAACTTTTTCTGTTAAAGATGAGTTTATCTAGTTTACAATTTAGTCTCAGAAATCAATTTCCGACCTATAACGAAATGTGTAGACTTTTTTGAGTTAACGCATATTAAATTCAACATTTTTATGATCTCTTTCTTTTTGTGCTAGCTTTGTCTTTCTATTTGATTCAAGATAGATGGAATTTGTTAGGATTTGGATTCGTTCTTCATGGTCTTTCATCCTTCTTCTATTGTGAAATTTGACTTCCTTCATATTTTCTTGAATCAACGTACATAGAAATGCAATTTTTACTAGACGTATTGCCTTAGAACATATTAATTGTAATTACAATACATTTCTCAAACTTTTTCTGTTAAAGATGAGTTTATCTTGTTTACAATTTAGTCTCAGAAATCAATTTCCGACTTATAACGAAATGTGTAGACTTTTCTGAGTTAACGCATATAAAATTCAACATTTTTATGAACTATTTCTTTTTGTGTTGGCTTTGTCTTTCTATTTGATTCAAGATAGATGAAATTTGTTAGGATTTGGATTCGTTCTGCATGGTCTTTCATCCTTCTTCTATTGTGAAATTTGACTTGCTTCATATATTCTTGAATCAACGTACATAGAAATGCAATTTTTACTAGACGTATTGCCTTAGAACATATTAATTGTAATTACAATACATTTTTTAAACTTTTTCTGTTAAAGATGAGTCTATCTAGTTTACAATTTAGTCTCAGAAATCAATTTCCGACTTATAACGAAGTGTGTAGACTTTTTTGAGTTAACGTATATTAAATTCAACATTTTTATGAACTCTTTCTTTTTGTGTTGGCTTTGTCTTTCTATTTGATTCAAGATAGATGAAATTTTTTAGGATTTGGATTAGTTCTGCATGGTCTTTCATCCTTCTTCTATTGTGAAATTTGACTTCCTTCATATTTTCTTGAATCAATGTACATAGAAATGCAATTTTTACTAGACGTATTGCCTTAGAACATATTAATTGTAATTACAATACATTTTCAAACTTTTTTTTGTTAAAGATGACTTTATCTAGTTTACAATTTAATCTCAGAAATAAATTTCTGACTTATAACGAAATGTGTAAACTTTTTTGAGTTAACATATATTAAATTCAACATTTTTATTTACTCTTTCTTTTTGTGTTGGCTTTGTCTTTCTATTAGATTCAAGATAGATGAAATTTGTTAGGATTTGGATTAGTTCTGCATGGTATTTCATCCTTCTTCTATTGTGAAATTTGAATCCTTCATATTTTCTTGAATCAACGTACATAGAAATACAATTTTTATTAGACGTATTGCCTTAGAACATATTAATTGTAATTACAATACATTTCTCAAACTTTTTCTGTTAAAGATGAGTTTATCTAGTTTACAATTTAGTCTCAGAAATCAATTTTCGACTTATAACGAAATGTGTAGACTTTTTTGAGTTAATGTATATAAAATTCAACATTTTTATGAACTCTTTCTTTTTGTATTGGCTTTGTCTTTCTATTTGATTCAAGATAGATGAAATTTGTTAGGATTTGGATTAGTTTTGCATGGTCTTTCATCCTTCTTCTATTGTGAAATTTGACTTCCTTCATATTTTCTTGAATCAATGTACATAGAAATGCAATTTTTACTAGACGTATTGCCTTAGAACATACTAATTGTAATTACAATACATTTTCAAACTTTTTTTGTTAAATATGACTTTATCTAGTTTACAATTTAATCTCAGAAATAAATTTCTGACTTATAACGAAATGTGTAAACTTTTTTGAGTTAACATATATTAAATTCAACATTTTTATTTACTCTTTCTTTTTGTGTTGGCTTTGTCTTTCTATTTGATTCAAGATAGATGAAATTTGTTGGATTTGGATTAGTCATGCATGGTCTTTCATCCTTCTTCTATTGTGAAATTTGACTTCCTTCATATTTTCTTGAATCAATGTACATAGAAATGCAATTTTTACTAGACCTATTGCCTTAGAACATATTAATTGTAATTACAATACATTTTCAAACTTTTTGTGTTAAAGATGACTTTATCTAGTTTACAATTTAGTCTCGAAATCAATTTCCGACTTATAACGAAATGTGTCAACTTTTTTGAGTTAACATATATTAAATTCAACATTTTTATTTACTCTTTCTTTTTGTGTTGGCTTTGTCTTTCTATTTGATTCAAGATAGATGAAATTTGTTAGGATTTGGATTAGTTCTGCATGGTATTTCATCCTTCTTCTATTGTGAAATTTGACTTCCTTCATATTTTCTTGAATCAACGTACATAGAAATACAATTTTTACTAGACGTATTGCCTTAGAACATATTAATTGTAATTACAATACATTTCTCAAACTTTTTCTGTTAAAGATGAGTTTATCTAGTTTACAATTTAGTCTTAGAAATCAATTTCCGACTTATAACGAAATGTGTCAACTTTTTTGAGTTAACGTATATAAAATTCAACATTTTTATGAACTCTTTCTTTTTGTATTGGCTTTGTCTTTCTATTTGATTCAAGATAGATGAAATTTGTTAGGATTTGGATTAGTTCTGCATGGTCTTTCATCCTTCTTCTATTGTGAAATTGACTTCCTTCATATTTTCTTGAATCAATGTACATAGAAATGCAATTTTTACTAGACGTATTGCCTTAGAACATATAAATTGTAATTACAATACATTTTCAAACTTTTTTTGTTAAAGATGACTTTATCTAGTTTACAATTTAATCTCAGAAATAAATTTCTGACTTATAACGAAATGTGTAAACTTTTTTGAGTTAACATATATTAAATTCAACATTTTTATTTACTCTTTCTTTTTGTGTTGGCTTTGTCTTTCTATTTGATTCAAGTTAGATGAAATTTGTTAGGATTTGGATTAGTTCTGCATGGTCTTTCATCCTTCTTCTATTGTGAAATTTGACTTCCTTCATATTTTCTTGAATTAACGTACATAGAAATTACTAGACGTATTTCCTTAGAACATATTAATTGTAATTAAAATACATTTCTCAAACTTTTTCTGTTAAAGATGAGTTTATCTAGTTTACAATTTAGTCTCAGAAATCAATTTCCGACTTATAACGAAATGTGTCAACTTTTTTGAGTTAATGTATATAAAATTCAACATTTTTATGAACTCCTTATTTTTGTGTTGGCTTTGTCTTTCTATTTGATTCAAGATAGATGAAACTTGTTAGGATTTGGATTAGTTCTGCATGGTCTTTCATACTTCTTCTATTGTGAAATTGACTTCCTTCATATTTTGTTGAATCAACGTACATAGAAATGCAATTTTTACTAGACGTATTGCCTTAGAACATATTAATTGTAATTACAATACATTTTTCAAACTTTTTCTGTTAAAGATGAGTTTATCTAGTTTACAAGTTAGTCTCAGAAATCAATTTTCGACTTATAACGAAATGTGTAGACTTTTTTGAGTTAACGTATATAAAATTCAACATTTTTATGAACTCTTTCTTTTTGTGTTGGCTTTGTATTTCTATTTGATTCAAGATAGATGAAATTTGTTAGGATTTGGATTAGTTATGCATGGTCTTTCATCCTTCTTCTATTGTGAAATTTGACTTCCTTCATATTTTCTTGAATCAATGTACATAGAAATGCAATTTTTACTAGACCTATTACCTTAGAACATATTAATTGTAATTACAATACATTTTCAAACTTTTTGTGTTAAAGATGACTTTATCTAGTTTACAATTTAGTCTCGAAATCAATTTCCGACTTGTAACGAAATGTGTCAACTTTTTTGAGTTAACATATATTAAATTCAACATTTTTATTTACTCTTTCTTTTTGTGTTGGCTTTGTCTTTCTATTTGATTCAAGATAGATGAAATTTGTTAGGATTTGGATTAGTTCTGCATGGTATTTCATCCTTCTTCTATTGTGAAATTTGACTTCCTTCATATTTTCTTGAATCAACGTACATAGAAATACAATTTTTACTAGACGTATTGCCTTAGAACATATTAATTGTAATTACAATACATTTCTCAAACTTTTTCTGTTAAAGATGAGTTTATCTAGTTTACAATTTAGTCTCAGAAATCAATTTTCGACTTATAACGAAATGTGTAGACTTTTTTGAGTTAATGTATATAAAATTCAACCTTTTTATGAACTCTTTCTTTTTCTGTTGGCTTTGTCTTTCTATTTGATTCAAGATAGATGAAATTTGTTAGGATTTGGATTAGTTCTGCATGGTCTTTCATCCTTCTTCTATTGTGAAATTTGACTTCCTTCATATTTTCTTGAATCAACGTACATAGAAATGCAATTTTTACTAGACGCATTGCCTTAGAACATATTAATTGTAATTACAGTACATTTTTCAAAGTTTTTCTGTTAAAGATGAGTTTATCTAGTTTACAATTTAGTTTCAGAAATCAATTTCCGAATTATAACGAAATGTGTAGACTTTTTTGAGTTAACGTATATAAAATTCAACATTTTATGAACTCTTTCTTTTTGTGTTGGCTTTGTCTTTCTATTTGATTCAAGATAGATGAAATTTGTTAGGATTTGGATTAGTTCTGCATGGTCTTTCATCCTTCTTCTATTGTGAAATTTGACTTCCTTCATATTTTCTTGAATCAACGTACATAGAAATGCAATTTTTACTAGACGCATTGCCTTAGAACATATTATTTGTGATTACAATACATTTTTCAAACTTTTTCTGTTAAAGATGAGTTTATCTAGTTTACAATTTAGTCTCAGAAATCAATTTCCGACATATAACGAAATGTGTAGACTTTTTTGAGTTAACGTATATAAAATTCAACATTTTTATGAACTCTTTCTTTTTATGTTGGCTTTGTCTTTCTATTTGATTCAAGATAGATGAAATTTGTTAGTATTTGGATTAGTTCTGCATGGTCTTTCATCCTTCTTCTATTGTGAAATTTGACTTCCTTCATATTTTCTTGAATCAACGTACATAGAAATGCAATTTTTACCAGACGCATTGCCTTAGAACATATTATTTGTGATTACAATACATTTTTCAAACTTTTTCTGTTAAAGATGAGTTTATCTAGTTTACAATTTAGTCTCAGAAATCAATTTCCGACTTAGAACGAAATGTGTAGACTTTTTTGAGTTAACGTATATAAAATTCAACATTTTTATGAACTCTTTCTTTTTGTGTTGGCTTTGTCTTTCTATTTGATTCAAGATAGATGAAATTTGTTAGTATTTGGATTAGTTCTGCATGGTCTTTCATCCTTCTTCTATTGTGAAATTTGACTTCCTTCATATTTTCTTGAATCAACGTACATAGAAATGCAATTTTTACTAGACGTATTGCCTTAGAACATATTAATTGTAATTACTGTACATTTTTCAAAGTTTTTCTGTTAAAAATGAGTTTATCTAGATTACAATTTAGTCTCAGAAACCAATTTCCGACTTATAACGAAATGTGTAGACTTTTTTGAGTTAACGTATATTAAATTCAACATTTTTATGAACTCTTTCTTGTTGTGTTGGCTTTGTCTTTCTATTTGATTCAAGATAGATGAAATTTGTTAGGATTTGGATTAGTTCTGCATGGTCTTTCATCCTTCTTCTATTGTGAAATTTGACTTCCTTCATATTTTCTTGAATCAACGTACATAGAAATGCAATTTTTACTAGACGCATTGCCTTAGAACATATTAATTGTAATTACAGTACATTTTTCAAAGTTTTTCTGTTAAAGATGAGTTTATCTAGTTTACAATTTAGTTTCAGAAATCAATTTCCGACTTATAACGAAATGTGTAGACTTTTTTGAGTTAACGTATATAAAATTCAACATTTTTATGAACTCTTTCTTTTTGTGTTGGCTTTGTCTTTCTATTTGATTTAAGATAGATGAAATTTGTTAGGATTTGGATTAGTTCTGCATGGTCTTTCATCCTTCTTCTATTGTGAAATTTGACTTCCTTCATATTTTCTTGAATCAACTTACATAGAAATGCAATTTTTACTAGACGTATTGCCTTAAAACATATTAATTGTAATTACAATACATTATTCAAACTTTTTCTGTTAAAGATGAGTTTATCAAGTTTACAATTTAGTCTCAGAAATCAATTTCCGACTTATAACGAAATGTGTAGACTTTTTTGAGTTAACGTATATAAAATTCAACATTTTTATGAACTCTTTCTTTTTGTGTTGGCTTTGTCTTTCTATTTGATTCAAGATAGATGAAATTTGTTAGGATTTGGATTAGTTCTGCATGGTCTTTCATCCTTCTTCTATTGTGAAATTTGACTTCCTTCATATTTTCTTGAATCAACTTACATAGAAATGCAATTTTTACTAGACGTATTGCCTTAGAACATACTAATTGTAATTACAATACATTTTTCAAACTTTTTCTGTTAATGATGAGTTTATCTAGTTTACAATTTAGTCTCAGAAATCAATTTCCGACTTATAACGAAATGTGTAGACTTTTTTGAGTTAACGTATATTAAATTCAACATTTTTATGAACTCTTTCTTGTTGTGTTGGCTTCGTCTTTCTATTTGATTCAAGATAGATGAAATTTGTTAGGATTTGGATTAGTTCTGCATGGTCTTTCATCCTTCTTCTATTGTGAAATTTGACTTCCTTCATATTTTCTTGAATCAACGTACATAGAAATGCAATTTTTACTAAACGTATTGCCTAAGAACATATTAATTATAATTACAATACATTTTTCAAACATTTTCTTTTAAAGATGAGTTTATCTAGTTTACAATTTAGTCTCAGAAACCAATTTCCGACTTATAACGAAATGTGTAGACTTTTTTGAGTTAACGTATATTAAATTCAACATTTTTATGAACTCTTTCTTGTTGTGTTGGCTTTGTCTTTCTATTTGATTCAAGATAGATGAAATTTGTTAGGATTTGGATTAGTTCTGCATGGTCTTTCATCCTTCTTCTATTGTGAAATTTGACTTCCTTCATATTTTCTTGAATCAACGTACATAGAAATGCAATTTTTACTAGACGCATTGCCTTAGAACATATTAATTGTAATTACAGTACATTTTTCAAAGTTTTTCTGTTAAAGATGAGTTTATCTAGTTTACAATTTAGTCTCAGAAATCAATTTCCGACTTATAAGAAATGTGTAGACTTTTTTGAGTTAACGTATATAAAATTCAACATTTTTATGAACTCTTTCTTTTTGTGTTGGCTTTGTCTTTCTATTTGATTCAAGATAGATGAAATTTGTTAGGATTTGGATTAGTTCTGCATGGTCTTTCATCCTTCTTCTATTGTGAAATTTGACTTCCTTCATATTTTCTTGAATCAACGTACATAGAAATGCAATTTTTACTAGACGCATTGCCTTAGACCATATTAATTGTAATTACAGTACATTTTTCAAAGTTTTTCTGTTAAAGATGAGTTTATCTAGTTTACAATTTAGTCTCAGAAATCAATTTCCGACTTATAACGAAATGTGTAGACTTTTTTGAGTTAACGTATATAAAATTCAACATTTTTATAAACTCTTTCTTTTTGTGTTGGCTTTGTCTTTCTATTTGATTTAAGATAGATGAAATTTGTTAGGATTTGGATTAGTTCTGCATGGTCTTTCATCCTTCTTCTATTGTGAAATTTGACTTCCTTCATATTTTCTTGAATCAACGTACATAGAAATGCAATTTTTACTAGACGTATTTCCTTAGAACATATTGATTGTAATTACAATACATTTTTCAAACTTTTTCTGTTAAAGATGAGTTTATCTAGTTTACAATTTAGTCTCAGAAATCAATTTCCGACTTATAACGAAGTGTGTAGACTTTTTTGAGTTAACGTATATTAAATTCAACTTTTTTATGAACTCTTTCTTTTTGTGTTGGCTTTGTCTTTCTATTTGATTCAAGATAGATGAAATTTGTTAGGATTTGGATTAGTTCTGCATGGTCTTTCATCCTTCTTCTATTGTGAAATTTGACTTCCTTCATATTTTCATGAATCAACGTACATAGAAATGCAATTTTTACTAGACGTATTGCCTTAGAACATATTAATTGTAATTACAATACATTTTTCAAACTTTTTCTGTTAAAGATGAGTTTATCTAGTTTACAATTTAGTCTCAGAAATCAATTTCCGACCTATAACGAAATGTGTAGACTTTTTTGAGTTAACGCATATTAAATTCAACATTTTTATGATCACTTTCTTTTTGTGCTAGCTTTGTCTTTCTATTTGATTCAAGATAGATGGAATTTGTTAGGATTTGGATTAGTTCTGCATGGTCTTTCATCCTTCTTCTATTGTGAAATTTGACTTGCTTCATATTTTCTTGAATCAACGTACATAGAAATGCAATTTTTACTAGACGTATTGCCTTAGAACATATTAATTGTAATTACAATACATTTCTCAAACTTTTTCTGTTAAAGATGAGTTTATCTAGTTTACAATTTAGTCTTAGAAATCAATTTCCGACTTATAACGAAATGTGTCAACTTTTTTGAGTTAACGTATATAAAATTCAACATTTTTATGAACTCTTTCTTTTTGTATTGGCTTTGTCTTTCTATTTGATTCAAGATAGATGAAATTTGTTAGGATTTGGATTAGTTCTGCATGGTCTTTCATCCTTCTTCTATTGTGAAATTGACTTCCTTCATATTTTCTTGAATCAATGTACATAGAAATGCAATTTTTACTAGACGTATTGCCTTAGAACATATTAATTGTAATTACAATACATTTTCAAACTTTTTTTTGTTAAAGATGACTTTATCTAGTTTACAATTTAATCTCAGAAATAAATTTCTGACTTATAACGAAATGTGTAAACTTTTTTGAGTTAACATATATTAAATTCAACATTTTTATTTACTCTTTCTTTTTGTGTTGGCTTTGTCTTTCTATTAGATTCAAGATAGATGAAATTTGTTAGGATTTGGATTAGTTCTGCATGGTATTTCATCCTTCTTCTATTGTGAAATTTGAATCCTTCATATTTTCTTGAATCAACGTACATAGAAATACAATTTTTATTAGACGTATTGCCTTAGAACATATTAATTGTAATTACAATACATTTCTCAAACTTTTTCTGTTAAAGATGAGTTTATCTAGTTTACAATTTAGTCTCAGAAATCAATTTTCGACTTATAACGAAATGTGTAGACTTTTTTGAGTTAATGTATATAAAATTCAACATTTTTATGAACTCTTTCTTTTTGTATTGGCTTTGTCTTTCTATTTGATTCAAGATAGATGAAATTTGTTAGGATTTGGATTAGTTTTGCATGGTCTTTCATCCTTCTTCTATTGTGAAATTTGACTTCCTTCATATTTTCTTGAATCAATGTACATAGAAATGCAATTTTTACTAGACGTATTGCCTTAGAACATACTAATTGTAATTACAATACATTTTCAAACTTTTTTTGTTAAATATGACTTTATCTAGTTTACAATTTAATCTCAGAAATAAATTTCTGACTTATAACGAAATGTGTAAACTTTTTTGAGTTAACATATATTAAATTCAACATTTTTATTTACTCTTTCTTTTTGTGTTGGCTTTGTCTTTCTATTTGATTCAAGATAGATGAAATTTGTTGGATTTGGATTAGTCATGCATGGTCTTTCATCCTTCTTCTATTGTGAAATTTGACTTCCTTCATATTTTCTTGAATCAATGTACATAGAAATGCAATTTTTACTAGACCTATTGCCTTAGAACATATTAATTGTAATTACAATACATTTTCAAACTTTTTGTGTTAAAGATGACTTTATCTAGTTTACAATTTAGTCTCAGAAATCAATTTCCGACTTATAACGAAATGTGTCAACTTTTTTGAGTTAACATATATTAAATTCAACATTTTTATTTACTCTTTCTTTTTGTGTTGGCTTTGTCTTTCTATTTGATTCAAGATAGATGAAATTTGTTAGGATTTGGATTAGTTCTGCATGGTATTTCATCCTTCTTCTATTGTGAAATTTGACTTCCTTCATATTTTCTTGAATCAACGTACATAGAAATACAATTTTTACTAGACGTATTGCCTTAGAACATATTAATTGTAATTACAATACATTTCTCAAACTTTTTCTGTTAAAGATGAGTTTATCTAGTTTACAATGTAGTCTCAGAAATCAATTTCCGACTTATAACGAAATGTGTCAACTTTTTTGAGTTAACGTATATAAAATTCAACATTTTTATGAACTCTTTCTTTTTGTATTGGCTTTGTCTTTCTATTTGATTCAAGATAGATGAAATTTGTTAGGATTTGGATTAATTCTTCATGGTCTTTCATCCTTCTTCTATTGTGAAATTTGACTTCCTTCATATTTTGTTTAATCAACGTACATTGAAATGCAATTTTTACTAGACGTATTGCCTTATAACATATTAATTATAATTACAATACATTTTTCAAACTTTTTCTGTTAAAGATGAGTTTATCTAGTTTACAAATTAGTCTCAAATCAATTTTCGACTTATAACGAAATGTGTAGACTTTTTTGAGTTAACGTATATAAAATTCAACATTTTTATGAACTCTTTCTTTTTGTGTTGGCTTTGTCTTTCTATTTGATTCAAGATAGATGAAATTTGTTAGGATTTGGATTAGTTCTGCATGGTCTTTCATCCTTCTTCTATTGTGAAATTTGACTTCCTTCATATTTTCTTGAATCAACGTACATAGAAATTACTAGACGTATTGCCTTAGAACATATTAATTGTAATTACAATACATTTCTCAAACTTTTTCTGTTAAAGATGACTTTATCTAGTTTACAATTTAATCTCAGAAATAAATTTCTGACTTATAACGAAATGTGTAAACTTTTTTGAGTTAACATATATTAAATTCAAAATTTTTATTTACTCTTTCTTTTTGTGTTGGCTTTGTCTTTCTATTTGATTCAAGATAGATGAAATTTGTTAGGATTTGGATTAGTTCTGCATGGTATTTCATCCTTCTTCTATTGTGAAATTTGACTTCCTTCATATTTTCTTGAATCAACGTACATAGAAATACAATTTTTATTAGACGTATTGCCTTAGAACATATTAATTGTAATTACAATACATTTCTCAAACTTTTTCTGTTAAAGATGAGTTTATCTAGTTTACAATTTAGTCTCAGAAATCAATTTTCGACTTATAACGAAATGAGTAGACTTTTTTGAGTTAACGTATATAAAATTCAACATTTTTATGAACTCTTTCTTTTTGTATTGGCTTTGTCTTTCTATTTGATTCAAGATAGATGAAATTTGTTAGGATTTGGATTAGTTTTGCATGGTCTTTCATCCTTCTTCTATTGTGAAATTTGACTTCCTTCATATTTTCTTGAATCAATGTACATAGAAATGCAATTTTTACTAGACGTATTGCCTTAGAACATATTAATTGTAATTACAATACATTTTCAAACTTTTTTTGTTAAAGATGACTTTATCTAGTTTACAATTCAATCTCAGAAATAAATTTCTGACTTATAACGAAATGTGTAAACTTTTTTGAGTTAACATATATTAAATTCAACATTTTTATTTACTCTTTCTTTTTGTGTTGGCTTTGTCTTTCTATTTGATTCAAGATAGATGAAATTTGTTAGGATTTGGATTAGTTCTGCATGGTCTTTCATCCTTCTTCTATTGTGAAATTTGACTTCCTTCATATTTTCTTGAATCAACGTACATAGAAATTACTAGACGTATTGCCTTAGAACATATTAATTGTAATTACAATACATTTCTCAAACTTTTTCTGTTAAAGATGAGTTTATCTAGTTTACAATTTAGTCTCCGAAATCAATTTTCGACTTATAACGAAATGGGTAGACTTTTTTTGAGTTAACGTATATAAAATTCAACATTTTTATGAACTCTTTCTTTTTGTGTTGGCTTTGTCTTTCTATTTGATTCAAGATAGATGAAATTTGTTAGGATTTGGATTAGTTCTGCATGGTCTTTCATCCTTCTTCTATTGTGAAATTTGACTTCCTTCATATTTTCTTGAATCAACGTACATAGAAACGCAATTTTTACTAGACGTCTTGCCTTAGAACATATTAATTGTAATTACAATACATTTCTCAAACATTTTCTGTTAAAGATGAGTTTATCTAGTTTACAATTTAGTCTCAGAAATCAATTTTCGACTTATCAAGAAATGTGTAGACTTTTTTGAGTTAATGTGTATAAAATTCAACATTTTTATGAACTCTTTCTTTTTGTGTTGGCTTTGTCTTTCTATTTGATTCAAGATAGATGAAATTTGTTAGGATTTGGATTAGTTCTGCATGGTCTTTCATCCTTCTTCTATTGTGAAATTTGACTTCCTTCATATTTTGTTGAATCAACGTACATAGAAATACAATTTTTACTAGACGTATTGCCTTAGAACATATTAATTGTAATTACAATACATTTTTCAAACTTTTTCTGTTAAAGATGAGTTTATCTAGTTTACAATTTAGTCTCAGAAATCAATTGCGACTTATAACGAAATGTGTAGACTATTTTGAGTTAACATTTATAAAATTAAACATTTTTATGAACTCTTTCTTTTTATGTTGGCTTTGTCTTTCTATTTGGTTCAAAATAGATGAAATTTGTTAGGATTTGGATTAGTTCTGCATGGTCTTTCATCTTTCTTCTATTGTGAAATTTGACTTCCTTCATATTTTCTTGAATCAACGTACATAGAAATGCAATTTTTACTAGACGTATTGCCTTAGAACATATTAATTGTAATTATAATACATTTTTCAAACTTTTTCTGTTAAAGATGAGTTTATCTAGTTTACAATTTAGTCTCAAAAATCAATTTCCGACTTATAACGAAATGTGTAGACTTTTTTGAGATAACGTATATAAAATTCAACATTCTTATGAACTCTTTCTTTTTGTGTTGGCTTTGTCTTTCTATTTGATTCAAGATAGATGAAATTTGTTAGGATTTGGATTAGTTCTGCTTGGTCTTTCATCCTTCTTCTATTGTGAAATTTGACTTCCTTCATATTTTCTTGAATCAACGTACATAGAAATGCAATTTTTAGTAGACGTAATGCCTTAGAACATATTATTTGTGATTACAATACATTTTTCAAACTTTTTCAGTTAAAGATGAGTAATCAATTTCCGACTTATAACGAAGTGTGTAGACTTTTTTGAGTTAACGTATATTAAATTCAACATTTTTATGAACTCTTTCTTTTTGTGTTGGCTTTGTCTTTCTATTTGATTCAAGATAGATGAAATTTGTTAGGATTTGGATTAGTTTTGCATGGTCTTTCATCCTTTTCTATTGTGAAATTTGACTTCCTTCATATTTTCTTGAATCAACGTACATAGAAATGCAATTTTTACTAGACGTATTGCCTTAGAACATATTAATTGTAATTACAATACATTTTTCAAACTTTTCTGTTAAAGATGAGTTTATCTAGTTTACAATTTAGTCTCAGAAATCAATTTCCGACTTTTAACGAAATGTGTAGACTTTTTTGAGTTAATGTATATAAAATTCAACATTCTTATGAACTCTTTCTTTTTGTGTTGGCTTTGTCTTTCTATTTGATTCAAGATAGATGAAATTTGTTAGGATTTGGATTAGTTCTGCATGGTCTTTCATCCTTCTTCTATTGTGAAATTTGACTTCCTTCATATTTTCATGAATCAACGTACATAGAAATGCAATTTTTACTAGACGTATTGCCTTAGAACATATTAATTGTAATTACAATACATTTTTCTAACTTTTTCTGTTAAAGATGAGTTTATCTAGTTTACAATTTAGTCTCAGAAATCAATTTCCGACTTATAACGAAATGTGTAGACTTTTTTGAGTTAACGTATATAAATTTCAACATTTTTATGAACTCTTTCTTTTTGTGTTGGCTTTGTCTTTCTATTTGATTCAAGATAGATGAAATTTGTTAGGATTTGGATTAGTTCTGCATGGTCTTTCATCCTTCTTCTATTGTGAAATTTGACTTCCTTCATATTTTCTTGAATCAACGTACATAGAAATGCAATTTTTACTAGACGTAATTCCTTAGAACATATTAATTGTAATTATAATACATTTTTCAAACCTTTTATGTTAAAGATGAGTTGATCTAGTTTACAATTTAGTCTCAGAAATCAATTTCAGATGTATAACGAAGTGTGTAGACTTTTTTGAGTTAACAAATATAAAATTCAACATTTTTATGAACTCTTTCTTTTTGTGTTGGCTTTGTCTTACTATTTGATTCAAGATAGATGAAATTTGTTAGGATTTGGATTAGTTCTGCATGGTCTTTCATCCTTCTTCTATTGTGAAATTTGACTTCCTTCATATTTTCTTGAATCAACGTACATAGAAATGCAATTTTTACTAGACGTATTGCCTAAGAACATATTAATTGTAATTACAATACATTTTTCAAACTTTTTCTGTTAAAGATGAGTTTATCTAGTTTACAATTTAGTCTCAGAAATCAATTTTCGACTTATAACGAAATGAGTAGACTTTTTTGAGTTAACGTATATAAAATTCAACATTTTTATGAACTCTTTCTTTTTGTGGTTGCTTTTTCTTTCTATTTGATTCAAGATAGATGAAATTTGTTAGGATTTGGATTAGTTCTGCATGGTCTTTCATCCTTCTTCTATTGTGAAATTTGACTTCCTTCATATTTTCTTGAATCAACGTACATAGAAATGCAATTTTTACTAGACGTATTGCCTAAGAACATATTAATTGTAATTACAATACATTTTTCAAACTTTTTCTGTTAAAGAAGAGTTTATCTAGTTTACAATTTAGTCTCAGAAATCAATTTCCGACTTATAACGAAATGTGTAGACTTTTTTGAGTTAACGTATATAAAATTCAACATTTTTATGAACTCTTTCTTTTTGTGTTGGCTTTGTCTTCCTATTTGATTCAAGATAGATGGAATTTGTTAGGATTTGGATTAGTTCTGCATGGTCTTTCATCCTTCTTCTATTGTGAAATTTGACTTCCTTCATATTTTCTTGAATCAACGTACATAGAAATGCAATTTTTACTAGACGTATTGCCTTAGAACATATTAATTGTAATTACAATACATTTTACAAACTTTTTCTGTTAATGATGAGTTTATCTAGTTTACAATTTAGTTTCAGAAATCAATTTCCGACTTATAACGAAATGTGTAGACTTTTTTGAGTTAACGTATATAAAATTCAACATTTTTATGAGCTCTTTCTTTTTGTGTTGGCTTTGTCTTTCTATTTGATTCAAGATAGATGAAATTTGTTAGGATTTGGATTAGTTAGCATGGTCTTTCATCCTTCATCTATTGTGAAATTTGACTTCCTTCATATTTTCTTGAATCAACGTATATAGAAATACAATTTTTACTAGACGTATTGCCTTAGAACATATTAATTGTAATTACAATACATTTTTCAAACTTTTTCTGTTAAAGATGAGTTTATCTAGTTTACAATTTATTCTCAGAAATCAATTGCGACTTATAACGAAATGTGTAGACTATTTTGAGTTAACGTTTATAAAATTAAACATTTTTATGAACTCTTTCTTTTTGTGTTGGCTTTGTCTTTCTATTTGATTCAAGATAGATGAAATTTGTTAGGATTGGGATTAGTTCTTCATGGTCTTTCATCCTTCTTCTATTGTGAAATTTGACTTGCTTCATATTTTCCTGAATCAACGTACATAGAAATATAATTTTTACTAGACGTATTGCCTTAGAACATATTAATTGTAATTACAATACATTTCACACACTTTTTCTGTTAATGATGAGTTTATCTAGTTTACAATTTAGTCTCAGAAATCAATTTCAGATGTATAACGAAGTGTGTAGACTTTTTTGAGTTAACAAATATAAAATTCAACATTTTTATGAACTCTTTCTTTTTGTGTTGGCTTTGTCTTTCTATTTGATTCAAGATAGATGAAATTTGTTAGGATTTGGATTAGTTCTGCATGGTCTTTCATCCTTCTTCTATTGTGAAATTTGACTTCCTTCATATTTTCTTGAATCAACGTACATAGAAATGCAATTTTTACTAGACGTTTTGCCTATGAACATATTAATTGTAATTACAATATATTTTTCAAACTTTTTTTGTTAAAGATGAGTTTATCTAGTTTACAATTTAGTCTCAGAAATCAATTTCTGACTTATAACGAAGTCTATAGACTTTTTTGAGTTAACGTGTATTAAATTCAACATTTTTATGAACTCTTTATTTTTGTATTGGCTTTGTCTTTCAATTTGATTCAAATAGATGAAATTTGTTACAATTTGGATTAGTTCTGGCTTGTCTTTCATCCTTCTTCTATTGTGAAATTTGGCTTCCTTCATATTTTCTTGAATTAACGTACATAGAAATGCAATTTTTACTAGACGTAATTCCTTAGAACATATAATTTGTGATTAAAATACATTTTTCAAACTTTTTTTGTTAATGATGAGTTTATCTAGTTTACAATTTAGTCTCAGAACTCAATTTCCGACTTATACCGAAGTTTGTAGACTTTTTTGAGTTAACGTATATATAATTTAACATTTTTATGAACTCTTTCTTTTTGTGTTGGATTTGTCTTTCTATTTGATTCAAGATAGATGAAATTTGTTAGGATTTGGATTAATTCTGCATGGTCTTTCATCCTTCTTATATTGTGAAATTTGACTTCCTTCATATTTTGTTGAATCACCGTATATAGAAATACAATTTTTACTAGACGTATTGCCTTAGAACATATTAATTGTAATTACAATACATTTTTCAAACTTTTTCTGTTAAAGATGAGTTTATCTAGTTTACAATTTATTCTCAGAAATCAATTGCGACTTATAACGAAATGTGTAGACTATTTTGAGTTAACGTTTATAAAATTAAACATTTTTATGAACTCTTTCTTTTTGTGTTGGCTTTGTCTTTCTATTTGATTCAAGATAGATGAAATTTGTTAGGATTGGGATTAGTTCTGCATGGTCTTTCATCCTTCTTCTATTGTGAAATTTGACTTGCTTCATATTTTCCTGAATCAACGTACATAGAAATATAATTTTTACTAGACGTATTGCCTTAGAACATATTAATTGTAATTACAATACATTTCACAAACTTTTTCTGTTAATGATGAGTTTATCTAGTTTACAATTTAGTCTCAGAAATCAATTTAAGATGTATAACGAAGTGTGTAGACTTTTTTGAGTTAACAAATATAAAATTCAACATTTTTATGAACTCTTTCTTTTTGTGTTGGCTTTGTCTTTCTATTTGATTCAAGATAGATGAAATTTGTTAGGATTTGGATTAGTTCTGCATGGTCTTTCATCCTTCTTCTATTGTGAAATTTGACTTCCTTCATATTTTCTTGAATCAACGTACATAGAAATGCAATTTTTACTAGACGTTTTGCCTATGAACATATTAATTGTAATTAAAATACATTTTTCAAACTCTTTTTGTTAAAGATGAGTTTATCTAGTTTACAATTTAGCCTCAGAAATCAATTTCTGAATTATAACGAAGTCTATAGACTTTTTTGAGTTAACGTATATTAAATTCAACATTTATATGAACTCTTTATTTTTGTATTGGTTTTATCTTTCAATTTGATTCAAATAGATGAAATTTGTTACAATTTGGATTAGTTCTGGCTGGTCTTTCATCCTTCTTCTATTGTGAAATTTGGCTTCCTTCATATTTTCTTGAATTAAGGTACATAGAAATGCAATTTTTACTAGACGTAATTCCTTAGAACATATAATTTGTGATTAAAATACATTTTTCAAACTTTTTTTTGTTAATGATGAGTTTATCTAGTTTACAATTTAGTCTCAGAACTCAATTTCCGACTTATACCGAAGTTTGTAGACTTTTTTGAGTTAACGTATATATAATTCAATATTTTTATGAACTCTTTCTTTTTGTGTTGGATTTGTCTTTCTATTTGATTCAAGATAGATGAAATTTGTTAGGATTTGGATTAATTCTTCATGGTCTTTCATCCTTCTTCTATTGTGAAATTTGACTTCCTTCATATTTTGTTTAATCAACGTACATTGAAATGCAATTTTTACTAGACGTATTGCCTTATAACATATTAATTATAATTACAATACATTTTTCAAACTTTTTCTGTTAAAGATGAGTTTATCTAGTTTACAAATTAGTCTCAAAAATCAATTTTTGACTTATAACGAAATGTGTAGACTTTTTTGAGTTAACGTATATAAAATTCAACATTTTTATGAACTCTTTCTTTTTGTGTTGGCTTTGTCTTTCTAATTGATTCAAGATAGATGAAATTTGTTAGGATTTGGATTAGTTCTGCATGGTCTTTCATCCTTCTTCTATTGTGAAATTTGACTTCCTTCATATTTTCTTGAATCAACGTGCATAGAAATGCAATTTTTACTAGACGTATTGCCTTAGACCATATTAATTGTAATTACAATAAATTTCTCAAACTTTTTTTGTTAAAGATGACTTTATCTAGTTTACAATTTAGTCTCAGAAATAAATTTTTGACTTATAACGAAATGTGTAAACTTTTTTGAGTTAACATATATTAAATTCAAAATTTTTATGAACTCTTTCTTTTTGTGTTGGCTTTGTCTTTCTATTTGATTCAAGATAGATAAAATTTGTTAGGATTGGGATTAGTTCTGCATGGTCTTTCATCCTTCTTCTATTGTGAAAATTGACTTGCTTCATATTTTCTTGAATCAACGTACATAGAAATATAATTTTTACTAGACGTATTGCCTTAGAACATATTAATTGTAATTACAATACATTTTACAAACTTTTTCTGTTATTGATGTGTTTATCTAGTTTATAATTTAGTTTCAGAAATCAATTTCCGACTTATAACGAAATGTGTAGACTTTTTTGAGTTAACGTATATAAAATTCAACATTTTTATGAGCTCTTTCTTTTTGTGTTGGCTTTGTCTTTCTATTTGATTCAAGATAGATGAAATTTGTTAGGATTTGGATTAGTTAGCATGGTCTTTCATCCTTCATCTATTGTGAAATTTGACTTCCTTCATATTTTCTTGAATCAACGTATATAGAAATACAATTTTTACTAGACGTATTGCCTTAGAACATATTAATTGTAATTACAATACATTTTTCAAACTTTTTCTGTTAAAGATGAGTTTATCTAGTTTACAATTTATTCTCAGAAATCAATTGCGACTTATAACGAAATGTGTAGACTATTTTGAGTTAACGTTTATAAAATTAAACATTTTTATGAACTCTTTCTTTTTGTGTTGGCTTTGTCTTTCTATTTGATTCAAGATAGATGAAATTTGTTAGGATTGGGATTAGTTCTGCATGGTCTTTCATCCTTCTTCTATTGTGAAATTTGACTTGCTTCATATTTTCCTGAATCAACGTACATAGAAATATAATTTTTACTAGACGTATTGCCTTAGAACATATTAATTGTAATTACAATACATTTCACACACTTTTTCTGTTAATGATGAGTTTATCTAGTTTACAATTTAGTCTCAGAAATCAATTTCAGATGTATAACGTAGTGTGTAGACTTTTTTGAGTTAACAAATATAAAATTCAACATTTTTATGAACTCTTTCTTTTTGTGTTGGCTTTGTCTTTCTATTTGATTCAAGATAGATGAAATTTGTTAGGATTTGGATTAGTTCTGCATGGTCTTTCATCCTTCTTCTATTGTGAAATTTGACTTCCTTCATATTTTCTTGAATCAACGTACATAGAAATGCAATTTTTACTAGACGTTTTGCCTATGAACATATTAATTGTAATTACAATACATTTTTCAAACTTTTTTTGTTAAAGATGAGTTTATCTAGTTTACAATTTAGTCTCAGAAATCAATTTCTGACTTATAACGAAGTCTATAGACTTTTTTGAGTTAACGTGTATTAAATTCAACATTTTTATGAACTCTTTATTTTTGTATTGGCTTTGTCTTTCAATTTGATTCAAATAGATGAAATTTGTTACAATTTGGATTAGTTCTGGCTTGTCTTTCATCCTTCTTCTATTGTGAAATTTGGCTTCCTTCATATTTTCTTGAATTAACGTACATAGAAATGCAATTTTTACTAGACGTAATTCCTTAGAACATATAATTTGTGATTAAAATACATTTTTCAAACTTTTTTTGTTAATGATGAGTTTATCTAGTTTACAATTTAGTCTCAGAACTCAATTTCCGACTTATACCGAAGTTTGTAGACTTTTTTGAGTTAACGTATATATAATTTAACATTTTTATGAACTCTTTCTTTTTGTGTTGGATTTGTCTTTCTATTTGATTCAAGATAGATGAAATTTGTTAGGATTTGGATTAATTCTGCATGGTCTTTCATCCTTCTTATATTGTGAAATTTGACTTCCTTCATATTTTGTTGAATCACCGTATATAGAAATACAATTTTTACTAGACGTATTGCCTTAGAACATATTAATTGTAATTACAATACATTTTTCAAACTTTTTCTGTTAAAGATGAGTTTATCTAGTTTACAATTTATTCTCAGAAATCAATTGCGACTTATAACGAAATGTGTAGACTATTTTGAGTTAACGTTTATAAAATTAAACATTTTTATGAACTCTTTCTTTTTGTGTTGGCTTTGTCTTTCTATTTGATTCAAGATAGATGAAATTTGTTAGGATTGGGATTAGTTCTGCATGGTCTTTCATCCTTCTTCTATTGTGAAATTTGACTTGCTTCATATTTTCCTGAATCAACGTACATAGAAATATAATTTTTACTAGACGTATTGCCTTAGAACATATTAATTGTAATTACAATACATTTCACACACTTTTTCTGTTAATGATGAGTTTATCTAGTTTACAATTTAGTCTCAGAAATCAATTTCAGATGTATAACGAAGTGTGTAGACTTTTTTGAGTTAACAAATATAAAATTCAACATTTTTATGAACTCTTTCTTTTTGTGTTGGCTTTGTCTTTCTATTTGATTCAAGATAGATGAAATTTGTTAGGATTTGGATTAGTTCTGCATGGTCTTTCATCCTTCTTCTATTGTGAAATTTGACTTCCTTCATATTTTCTTGAATCAACGTACATAGAAATGCAATTTTTACTAGACGTTTTGCCTATGAACATATTAATTGTAATTACAATACATTTTTCAAACTTTTTTGGTTAAAGATGAGTTTATCTAGTTTACAATTTAGTCTCAGAAATCAATTTCTGACTTATAACGAAGTCTATAGACTTTTTTGAGTTAACGTGTATTAAATTCAACATTTTTATGAACTCTTTATTTTTGTATTGGCTTTGTCTTTCAATTTGATTCAAATAGATGAAATTTGTTACAATTTGGATTAGTTCTGGCTTGTCTTTCATCCTTCTTCTATTGTGAAATTTGGCTTCCTTCATATTTTCTTGAATTAACGTACATAGAAATGCAATTTTTACTAGACGTAATTCCTTAGAACATATAATTTGTGATTAAAATACATTTTTCAAACTTTTTTTGTTAATGATGAGTTTATCTAGTTTACAATTTAGTCTCAGAACTCAATTTCCGACTTATACCGAAGTTTGTAGACTTTTTTGAGTTAACGTATATATAATTCAACATTTTTATGAACTCTTTCTTTTTGTGTTGGATTTGTCTTTCTATTTGATTCAAGATAGATGAAATTTGTTAGGATTTGGATTAGTTCTGCATGGTCTTTCATCCTTCTTATATTGTGAAATTTGACTTCCTTCATATTTTGTTTAATCAACGTACATTGAAATGTAATTTTTACTAGACGTATTGCCTTATAACATATTAATTATAATTACAATACATTTTTCAAACTTTTTATGTTAAAGATGAGTTTATCTAGTTTACAAATTAGTCTCAAAAATCAATTTTCGACTTATAACGAAATGTGTAGACTTTTTTGAGTTAACGTATATAAAATTCAACATTTTTATGAACTCTTTCTTTTTGTGTTGGCTTTGTCTTTCTAATTGATTCAAGATAGATGAAATTTGTTAGGATTTGGATTAGTTCTGCATGGTCTTTCATCCTTCTTCTATTGTGAAATTTGACTTCCTTCATATTTTCTTGAATCAACGTGCATAGAAATGCAATTTTTACTAGACGTATTGCCTTAGACCATATTAATTGTAATTACAATAAATTTCTCAAACTTTTTTTGTTAAAGATGACTTTATCTAGTTTACAATTTAGTCTCAGAAATAAATTTCTGACTTATAAAGAAATGTGTAAACTTTTTTGAGTTAACATATATTAAATTCAAAATTTTGATGAACTCTTTCTTTTTGTGTTGGCTTTGTCTTTCTATTTGATTCAAGATAGATGAAATTTGTTAGGATTGGGATTAGTTCTGCATGGTCTTTCATCCTTCTTCTATTGTGAAATTTGACTTGCTTCATATTTTCTTGAATCAACGTACATAGAAATATAATTTTTACTAGACGTATTGCCTTAGAACGTATTAATTGTAATCACAATACATTTTACAAACTTTTTCTGTTATTGATGTGTTTATCTAGTTTTTAATTTAGTTTCAGAAATCAATTTCCGACTTATAACGAAATGTGTAGACTTTTTTGAGTTAACGTATATAAAATTCAACATGTTTATGAACTCTTTCTTTTTGTGTTGGCTTTGTCTTTCTATTTGATTCAAGATAGATGATATTTGTTAGGATTTGGATTAGTTCTGCATGGTCTTTCATCCTTCTTCTATTGTGAAATTTGACTTCCTTCATATTTTGTTGAATCAACGTACATTGAAATGCAATTTTTACTAGACGTATTGCCTTATAACACATATTAATTATAATTACAATACATTTTTCAAACTTTTTCTGTTAAAGATGTGTTTATCTAGTTTACAATTTAGTCTCAGAACTCAATTTTCGACATATAACGAAATGTGTCGACTTTTTTGAGTTAACGTATATAAAATTCAACATTTTTATGAACTCTTTCTTTTTGTGTTGGCTTTGTCTTTATATTTGATTCAAGATAGATGAAATTTGTTAGGATTTGGATTAGTTCTGCATGGTCTTTCATCCTTCTTATACTGTGAAATTTGACTTCCTTCATATTTTGTTGAATCAACGTACATAGAAATGCAATTTTTACTAGACGTATTTCCTTAGAACATATTAATTGTAATTACAATACATTTTACAAACTTTTTCTGTTAAATATGAGTTTATCTAGTTTACAATTTAGTCTCAGAAATCAATTTCGACTTATAACGAAATGTGTAGACTTTTTTGAGTTAACGTATATAAAATTCAACATTTTTATGAAATCTTTCTTTTTGTGTTGGCTTTGTCTTTCTATTTGATTCAAGATAGATGATATTTGTTAGGATTTGGATTATTTCTGCATGGTCTTTCATCCTTCTTCTATTGTGAAATTTGACTTGCTTCATATTTTCTTGAATCAACGTACATAGAAATATAATTTTTACTAGACGTATTGCCTTAGAACATATTAATTGTAATTACAATACATTTTACAAACTTTTTCTGTTAATGATGAGTTTATCTAGTTTACAATTTAGTTTCAGAAATCAATTTCCGACTTATAACGAAATGTGTAGACTTTTTTGAGTTAACGTATATAAAATTCAACATTTTTATGAGCTCTTTCTTTTTGTGTTGGCTTTGTCTTTCTATTTGATTCAAGATAGATGAAATTTGTTAGGATTTGGATTAGTTCTGCAAGGTTTTTCATCCTTCTTCTATTGTGAAATTTGACTTCCTTCATATTTTGTTGAATCAACGTACATAGAAATGCAATTTTTACTAGACGTATTGCCTTAGAACTTATTAATTGTAATTACAATACATTTTACAAACTTTTTCTGTTAATGATGAGTTTATCTAGTTTACAATTTAGTTTCAGAAATCAATTTCCGACTTATAACGAAATGTGTAGACTTTTTTGAGTTAACAAATATAAAATTCAACATTTTTATGAACTCTTTCTTTTTGTGTTGGCTTTGTCTTTCTATTTGATTCAAGATAGATGAAATTTGTTAGGATTTGGATTAGTTCTGCATGGTCTTTCATCCTTCTTCTATTGTGAAATTTGACTTCCTTCATATTTTCTTGAATCAACGTACATAGAAATGCAATTTTTACTAGACGTTTTGCCTATGAACATATTAATTGTAATTACAATACATTTTTCAAACTTTTTCTGTTATTGATGTGTTTATCTAGTTTATAATTTAGTTTCAGAAATCAATTTCCGACTTATAACGAAATGTGTAGACTTTTTTGAGTTAACGTATATAAAATTCAACATTTTTATGAACTCTTTCTTTTTGTGTTGGCTTTGTCTTTCTAATTGATTCAAGATAGATGAAATTTGTTAGGATTTGGATTAGTTCTGCATGGTCTTTCATCCTTCTTCTATTGTGAAATTTGACTTCCTTCATATTTTCTTGAATCAACGTGCATAGAAATGCAATTTTTACTAGACGTATTGCCTTAGACCATATTAATTGTAATTACAATAAATTTCTCAAACTTTTTTTGTTAAACATGACTTTATCTAGTTTACAATTTAGTCTCAGAAATAAATTTCTGACTTATAACGAAATGTGTAAACTTTTTTGAGTTAACATATATTAAATTCAAAATTTTTATGAACTCTTTCTTTTTGTGTTGGCTTTGTCTTTCTATTTGATTCAAGATAGATAAAATTTGTTAGGATTGGGATTAGTTCTGCATGGTCTTTCATCCTTCTTCTATTGTGAAAATTGACTTGCTTCATATTTTCTTGAATCAACGTACATAGAAATATAATTTTTACTAGACGTATTGCCTTAGAACATATTAAATGTAATTACAATACATTTTACAAACTTTTTCTGTTATTGATGTGTTTATCTAGTTTATAATTTAGTTTCAGAAATCAATTTCCGACTTATAACGAAATGTGTAGACTTTTTTGAGTTGACGTATATAAAATTCAACATTTTTATGAGCTCTTTCTTTTTGTGTTGGCTTTGTCTTTCTATTTGATTCAAGATAGATGAAATTTGTTAGGATTTGGATTAGTTCTGCAAGGTTTTTCATCCTTCTTCTATTGTGAAATTTGACTTCCTTCATATTTTGTTGAATCAACGTACATAGAAATGCAATTTTTACTAGACGTATTGCCTTAGAACTTATTAATTGTAATTACAATACATTTTACAAACTTTTTCTGTTAATGATGAGTTTATCTAGTTTACAATTTAGTTTCAGAAATCAATTTCCGACTTATAACGAAATGTGTAGACTTTTTTGAGTTAACGTATATAAAATTCAACATTTTTATGAGCTCTTTATTTTTGTGTTGGCTTTGTCTTTCTATTTGATTCAAGATAGATGAAATTTGTTAGGATTTGGATTAGTTAGCATGGTCTTTCATCCTTCTTCTATTGTGAAATTTGGCTTCCTTCATATTTTCTTTAATCAACGTACATAGGAATACAATTTTTACTAGACGTATTGCCTTAGAACGTATTAATTGTAATTACAATACATTTTTCAAACTTTTTCTGTTAAAGATGAGTTTATCTAGTTTACAATTTAGTCTCAGAAATCAATTGCGACTTATAACGAAATGTGTAGACTATTTTGAGTTAACGTTTATAAAATTAAACATTTTTATGAACTCTTTCTTTTTGTGTTGGCTTTGTCTTTCTATTTGATTCAAGATAGATGAAATTTGTTAGGATTGGGATTAGTTCTGCATGGTCTTTCATCCTTCTTCTATTGTGAAATTTGACTTGCTTCATATTTTCCTGAATCAACGTACATAGAAATATAATTTTTACTAGACGTATTGCCTTAGAACATATTAATTGTAATTACAATACATTTCACACACTTTTTCTGTTAATGATGAGTTTATCTAGTTTACAATTTAGTCTCAGAAATCAATTTCAGATGTATAACGAAGTGTGTAGACTTTTTTGAGTTAACAAATATAAAATTCAACATTTTTATGAACTCTTTCTTTTTGTGTTGGCTTTGTCTTTCTATTTGATTCAAGATAGATGAAATTTGTTAGGATTTGGATTAGTTCTGCATGGTCTTTCATCCTTCTTCTATTGTGAAATTTGACTTCCTTCATATTTTCTTGAATCAACGTACATAGAAATGCAATTTTTACTAGACGTTTTGCCTATGAACATATTAATTGTAATTACAATATATTTTTCAAACTTTTTTTGTTAAAGATGAGTTTATCTAGTTTACAATTTAGTCTCAGAAATCAATTTCTGACTTATAACGAAGTCTATAGACTTTTTTGAGTTAACGTGTATTAAATTCAACATTTTTATGAACTCTTTATTTTTGTATTGGCTTTGTCTTTCAATTTGATTCAAATAGATGAAATTTGTTACAATTTGGATTAGTTCTGGCTTGTCTTTCATCCTTCTTCTATTGTGAAATTTGGCTTCCTTCATATTTTCTTGAATTAACGTACATAAAAATGCAATTTTTACTAGACGTAATTCCTTAGAACATATAATTTGTGATTAAAATACATTTTTCAAACTTTTTTTGTTAATGATGAGTTTATCTAGTTTAAAATTTAGTCTCAGAACTCAATTTCCGACTTATACCGAAGTTTGTAGACTTTTTTGAGTTAACGTATATATAATTCAACATTTTTATGAACTCTTTCTTTTTGTGTTGGATTTGTCTTTCTATTTGATTCAAGATAGATGAAATTTGTTAGGATTTGGATTAGTTCTGCATGGTCTTTCATCCTTCTTATATTGTGAAATTTGACTTCCTTCATATTTTGTTTAATCAACGTACATTGAAATGTAATTTTTACTAGACGTATTGCCTTATAACATATTAATTATAATTACAATACATTTTTCAAACTTTTTATGTTAAAGATGAGTTTATCTAGTTTACAAATTAGTCTCAAAAATCAATTTTCGACTTATAACGAAATGTGTAGACTTTTTTGAGTTAACGTATATAAAATTCAACATTTTTATGAACTCTTTCTTTTTGTGTTGGCTTTGTCTTTCTAATTGATTCAAGATAGATGAAATTTGTTAGGATTTGGATTAGTTCTGCATGGTCTTTCATCCTTCTTCTATTGTGAAATTTGACTTCCTTCATATTTTCTTGAATCAACGTGCATAGAAATGCAATTTTTACTAGACGTATTGCCTTAGACCATATTAATTGTAATTACAATAAATTTCTCAAACTTTTTTTGTTAAAGATGACTTTATCTAGTTTACAATTTAGTCTCAGAAATAAATTTCTGACTTATAAAGAAATGTGTAAACTTTTTTGAGTTAACATATATTAAATTCAAAATTTTGATGAACTCTTTCTTTTTGTGTTGGCTTTGTCTTTCTATTTGATTCAAGATAGATGAAATTTGTTAGGATTGGGATTAGTTCTGCATGGTCTTTCATCCTTCTTCTATTGTGAAATTTGACTTGCTTCATATTTTCTTGAATCAACGTACATAGAAATATAATTTTTACTAGACGTATTGCCTTAGAACGTATTAATTGTAATCACAATACATTTTACAAACTTTTTCTGTTATTGATGTGTTTATCTAGTTTTTAATTTAGTTTCAGAAATCAATTTCCGACTTATAACGAAATGTGTAGACTTTTTTGAGTTAACGTATATAAAATTCAACATGTTTATGAACTCTTTCTTTTTGTGTTGGCTTTGTCTTTCTATTTGATTCAAGATAGATGATATTTGTTAGGATTTGGATTAGTTCTGCATGGTCTTTCATCCTTCTTCTATTGTGAAATTTGACTTCCTTCATATTTTGTTGAATCAACGTACATTGAAATGCAATTTTTACTAGACGTATTGCCTTATAACATATTAATTATAATTACAATACATTTTTCAAACTTTTTATGTTAAAGATGAGTTTATCTAGTTTACAAATTAGTCTCAAAAATCAATTTTCGACTTATAACGAAATGTGTAGACTTTTTTGAGTTAACGTATATAAAATTCAACATTTTTATGAACTCTTTCTTTTTGTGTTGGCTTTGTCTTTCTAATTGATTCAAGATAGATGAAATTTGTTAGGATTTGGATTAGTTCTGCATGGTCTTTCATCCTTCTTCTATTGTGAAATTTGACTTCCTTCATATTTTCTTGAATCAACGTGCATAGAAATGCAATTTTTACTAGACGTATTGCCTTAGACCATATTAATTGTAATTACAATAAATTTCTCAAACTTTTTTTGTTAAAGATGACTTTATCTAGTTTACAATTTAGTCTCAGAAATAAATTTCTGACTTATAACGAAATGTGTAAACTTTTTTGAGTTAACATATATTAAATTCAAAATTTTTATGAACTCTTTCTTTTTGTGTTAGCTTTGTCTTTCTATTTGATTCAAGATAGATGAAATTTGTTAGGATTGGGATTAGTTCTGCATGGTCTTTCATCCTTCTTCTATTGTGAAATTTGACTTGCTTCATATTTTCTTGAATCAACGTACATAGAAATATAATTTTTACTAGACGTATTGCCTTAGAACATATTAATTGTAATTACAATACATTTTACAAACTTTTTCTATTATTGATGTGTTTATCTAGTTTATAATTTAGTTTCAGAAATCAATTTCCGACTTATAACGAAATGTGGACTTTTTTGAGTTAACGTATATAAAATTCAACATTTTTATGAGCTCTTTCTTTTTGTGTTGGCTTTGTCTTTCTATTTGATTCAAGATAGATGAAATTTGTTAGGATTTGGATTAGTTAGCATGGTCTTTCATCCTTCATCTATTGTGAAATTTGACTTCCTTCATATTTTCTTGAATCAACGTATATAGAAATACAATTTTTACTAGACGTATTGCCTTAGAACATATTAATTGTAATTACAATACATTTTTCAAACTTTTTCTGTTAAAGATGAGTTTATCTAGTTTACAATTTATTCTCAGAAATCAATTGCGACTTATAACGAAATGTGTAGACTATTTTGAGTTAACGTTTATAAAATTAAACATTTTTATGAACTCTTTCTTTTTGTGTTGGCTTTGTCTTTCTATTTGATTCAAGATAGATAAAATTTGTTAGGATTGGGATTAGTTCTGCATGGTCTTTCATCCTTATTCTATTGTGAAATTTGACTTGCTTCATATTTTCTTGAATCAACGTACATAGAAATATAATTTTTACTAGACGTATTGCCTTAGAACATATTAATTGTAATTACAATACATTTTACAAACTTTTTCTGTTAATGATGAGTTTATCTAGTTTACAATTTAGTTTCAGAAATCAATTTCCGACTTATAACGAAATGTGTAGACTTTTTTGAGTTAACGTATATAAAATTCAACATTTTTATGAACTCTTTCTTTTTGTGTTGGCTTTGTCTTTCTATTTGATTCAAGATAGATGATATTTGTTAGGATTTGGATTAGTTCTGCATGGTCTTTCATCCTTCTTCTATTGTGAAATTTGACTTCCTTCATATTTTGTTGAATCAACGTACATTGAAATGCAACTTTTACTAGACGTATTGCCTTATAACATATTAATTATAATTACAATACATTTTTCAAACTTTTTCTGTTAAAGATGAGTTTATCTAGTTTACAAATTAGTCTCAAAAATCAATTTTCGACTTATAACGAAATGTGTAGACTTTTTTGAGTTAACGTATATAAAATTCAACATTTTTATGAACTCTTTCTTTTTGTGTTGGCTTTGTCTTTATATTTGATTCAAGATAGATGAAATTTGTTAGGATTTGGATTAGTTCTGCATGGTCTTTCATCCTTCTTCTATTGTGAAATTTGACTTCCTTCATATTTTCTTGAATCAACGTACATAGAAATGCAATTTTTACTAGACGTTTTGCCTATGAACATATTAATTGTAATTACAATACATTTTTCAAACTTTTTTTGTTAAAGATGAGTTTATCTAGTTTACAATTTAGTCTCAGAAATCAATTTCTGACTTATAACGAAGTCTATAGACTTTTTTGAGTTAACGTATATTAAATTCAACATTTTTATGAACTCTTTATTTTTGTATTGGCTTTGTCTTTCAATTTGATTCAAATAGATGAAATTTGTTACAATTTGGATTAGTTCTGGCTGGTCTTTCATCCTTCTTCTATTGTGAAATTTGGCTTCCTTCATATTTTCTTGAATTAACGTACATAGAAATGCAATTTTTACTAGACGTAATTCCTTAGAACATATAATTTGTGATTAAAATACATTTTTCAAACTTTTTCTGTTAAAGATGAGTTTATCTAGTTTACAATTTAGTCTCAGAAATCAATTTCCGACTTATATCGAAGTTTGTAGACTTTTTTTGAGTTAACATATATAAAATTAAACATTTTTATGAACTCTTTCTTTTTATGTTGGCTTTGTCTTTCTATTTTATTCAAGATAGATAAAATTTGTTAGGATTTGGATTAGTTCTGTATGGTCTTTCATCTTTCTTCTATTGTGAAATTTGACTTCCTTCATATTTTCTTGAATCAGCGTACATAGAAATGCAATTTTTACTAGACCTATTGCCTTAGAACATATTAATTGTAATTACAATACATTTTTCAAACTTTTTTTTGTTAAAGATGAGTTTATCTAGTTTACAATTTAGTCTCAGAAATCAATTTCAGATGTATAACGAAGTGTGTAGACTTTTTTGAGTTAACGTATATAAAATTCAACATTTTTATGAACTCTTTCTTTTTGTGTTGGCTTTGTCTTTCTATTTGATTCAAGATAGATGAAATTTGTTAGGATTTGGATTAGTTCTGCATGGTCTTTCATCCTTCTTCTATTGTGAAATTTGACTTCCTTCATATTTTCTTGAATCAACGTACAACGAAATACAATTTATACTAGACGTATTTCCTTAGAACATATTAATTGTAATTACAATACATTTTTCAAACTTTTTCTGTTAAAGATGAGTTTCTCTAGTTTACAATTTAGTCTCAGAAATCAATTTTCGACTTATAACGAAATGTGTAGACTTTTTTGAGTTAATGTATATAAAATTCAACATTTTTATGAACTCTTTCTTTTTGTGTTGGCTTTGTCTTTCTATTTGATTCAAGATAGATGAAATTTGTTAGGATTTGGATTAGTTCTGCATGGTCTTTCATCCTTCTTCTATTGTGAAATTTGACTTCCTTCATATTTTCTTGAATCAACGTACATAGAAATGCAATTTTTACTAGACGTATTGCCTTAGAACATATTAATTGTAACTACAATACATTTTACAAACTTTTTATGTTAAAGATAAGTTTATCTAGTTTACAATTTAGTCTTAGAAATCAATTTACGACTTATAACGAAACGTGTCAACTTTTTTGAGTTAACGTATATAAAATTCAACATTTTTATGAACTCTTTCTTTTTGTGTTGGCTTTGTCTTTCTATTTGATTCAAGATAGATGAAATTTGTTAGGATTTGGATTAGTTCTGCATGGTCTTTCATCCTTCTTCTATTGTGAAATTTGACTTCGTTCATATTTTCTTGAATCAACGTAAATAGAAATGCAATTTTTACTAAACGTATTAACTAAGAACATATTAATTATAATTACAATACATTTTTCAAACATTTTCTTTTAAAGATGAGTTTATCTAGTTTACAATTTAGTCTCAGAAATCAATTTCCGACTTATAACGAAATGTGTAGACTTTTTTGAGTTAACGTATATAAAATTCAACATTTTTATGAACTCTTTCTTTTTGTGTTGGCTTTGTCTTTCTATTTGATTCAAGATAGATGAAATTTGTTAGGATTTGGATTAGTTCTGCATGGTCTTTCATCCTTCTTCTATTGTGAAATTTGACTTCCTTCATATTTTCTTGAATCAACTTACATAGAAATGCAATTTTTACTAGACGCATTGCCTTAGAACATATTAATTGTAATTACAATACATTTTTCAAACCTTTTCTGTTAAAGATGAGTTTATCTAGTTTACAATTTAGTCTTAGAAATCAATTTCCGACTTATAACGAAATGTGTAGACTTTTTTGAGTTAACGTATATAAAATTCAACATTTTTATGAACTCTTTCTTTTTGTGTTGGCTTTGTCTTTCTATTTGATTCAAGATAGATGAAATTTGGTAGGATTTGGATTAGTTATGCATGGTCTTTCATCCTTCTTCTATTGTGAAATTTGACTTCCTTCATATTTTCTTGAATCAACGTACATAGAAATGCAATTTTTACTAGACATATTGCCTTAGAACATATTGATTGTAATTACAATACATTTTTCAAACTTTTTCTGTTAAAGATGAGTTTTTCTAGTTTACAATTTAGTCTCAGAAATCAATTTCCGACTTATAACGAAATGTGTAGACTTTTTTGAGTTAACGTATAAAAAATTCAACATTTTTATGAACTCTTTCTTTTTGTGTTGGCTTTGTCTTTCTATTTGATTCAAGATAGATGAAATTTGTTAGGATTTGGATTAGTTCTGCATGGTCTTTCATCCTTCTTCTATTGTGAAATTTGACTTCCTTCATATTTTCTTGAATCAACATACATAGAAATGCAATTTTTACTAGACGTATTGCCTTAGAACATAATAATTGTAATTACAATACACTTGTATTGGCTTTGTCTTTCAATTTGATTCAAATAGATGAAATTTGTTAGGATTTGGATTAGTTCTGCAAGGTCTTTCATACTTCTTATATTATGAAATTTGACTTCCTTCATATTTTCTTGAATCAACGTACATAGAAATGCAATTTTTACTAGACGTATTGCCTTAGAACATATTAATTGTAATTACAATACATTTTTCAAACTTTTTCTGTTAAAGATGAGTTTATCTAGTTTACAATTTAGTCTCAGAAATCAATTTTCGACTTATAACGAAATGTGTAGACTTTTTTGAGTTAACGTATATAAAATTCAACATTTTTATGAACTCTTTCTTTTTGTGTTGGCTTTGTCTTTCTATTTGATTCAAGATAGATGAAATTTGTTAGGATTTGGATTAGTTCTGCATGGTCTTTCATCCTTCTTCTATTGTGAAATTTGACTTCCTTCATATTTTCTTGAATCAATGTACATAGAAATACAATTTCTACCAGACGTATTGCCTTAGAACATATTAATTGTAATTACAATACATTTCTCAAACTTTTTCTTTTAAAGATGAGTTTATCTAGTTTACAATTTAATCTCAGAAATCAATTTTCGACTTATAACGAAATGTGTAGACTTTTTTGAGTTAACGTATATAAAATTCAACATTTTTATGAACTCTTTCTTTTTGTGTTGGCTTTGTCTTTCTATTTGATTCAAGATAGATGAAATTTGTTAGGATTTGGATTAGTTCTGCATGGTCTTTCATCCTTCTTCTATTGTGAAATTTGACTTCCTTCATATTTTCTTGAATCAATGTACATAGAAATGCAATTTTTACTAGACGTATTGCCTTAGAACATATTAATTGTAATTACAATACATTTTCAAACTTTTTTTGTTAAAGATGAGTTTATCTAGTTTACAATTTAGTCTCAGAAATCAATTTTCGACTTATAACGAAATGTGTAGACTTTTTTGAGTTAACGTATATAAAATTCAACATTTTTATGAACTCTTTCTTTTTGTGTTGGCTTTGTCTTTCTATTTGATTCAAGATAGATGAAATTTGTTAGGATTTGGATTAGTTCTGCATGGTCTTTCATCCTTCATCTATTGTGAAATTTAACTTCCTTCATATTTTCTTGAATCAACGTACATAGAAATTACTAGACGTATTGCCTTAGAACATATTAATTGTAATTACAATACATTTCTCAAACTTTTTATGTTAAAGATGAGTTTATCTAGTTTACAATTTAGTCTCAGAAATCAATTTTCGACTTATAACGAAATGTGTAGACTTTTTTGAGTTAACGTATATAAAATTCAACATTTTTATGAACTCTTTCTTTTTGTGTTGGCTTTGTCTTTCTATTTGATTCAAGATAGATGAAATTTGTTAGGATTTGGATTAGTTCTGCATGGTCTTTCATCCTTCTTCTATTGTGAAATTTGACTTCCTTCATATTTTCTTGAATCAACGTACATAGAAATGCAATTTTTACTAGACGTATTTCCTTAGAACATATTAATTGTAATTACAATACATTTTTCAAACTTTTTCTGTTAAAGATGAGTTTATCTAGTTTACAATTTAGTCTTAGAAATCAATTTCAGATGTATAACGAAGTGTGTAGACTTTTTTGAGTTAACAAATATAAAATTCAACATTTTTATAGACTCTTTCTTTTTGTGTTGGTTTTGTCTTTCTTTTTGATTCAGAATAGATGAAATTTGTTAGGATTTGGATTAGTTCTGCATGGTCTTTCATCCTTCTTCTATTGTGAAAGTTGACTTCCTTCATATTTTCTCGAATCAACGTACATAGAAATGCAATTTTTACTAGACGTATTGCCTAAGAACATATTAATTGTAATTACAATACATTTTTCAAACTTTTTATGTTAAAGATGAGTTTATCTAGTTTACAATTTAGTCTCAGAAATCAATTTCCGACTTATAACGAAATGTGTAGACTTTTTTGAGTTAACGTATATAAAATTCAACATTTTTATGAACTCTTTCTTTTTGTGTTGGCTTTGTCTTTCTATTTGATTCAAGATAGATGAAATTTGTTAGGATTTGGATTAGTTCTGCATGGTCTTTCATCCTTCTTCTATTGTGAAATTTGACTTCCTTCATATTTTCTTGAATCAACGTACATAGAAATGCAATTTTTACTAGACGTATTGCCTTAGAACATATTAATTGTAATTACAATACATTTTACAAACTTTTTCTGTTAATGATGAGTTTATCTAGTTTACAATTTAGTTTCAGAAATCAATTTCCGACTTATAACAAAATGTGTAGACTTTTTTGAGTTAACGCATATAAAATTCAACATTTTTATGAACTCTTTCTTTTTGTGTTGGCTTTGTCTTTCTATTTGATTCAAGATAGATGAAATTTGTTAGGATTTGGATTAGTTCTGCATGGTCTTTCATCCTTCTTCTATTGTGAAATTTGACTTCCTTCATATTTTCTTGAATCAACGTACATAGAAATGCAGATTTTACTAGACGTATTGCCTTAGAACATATTAATTGTAATTACAATACATTTTACAAACTTTTTCTATTAATGATGAGTTTATCTAGTTTACAATTTAGTCTCAGAAATCAATTTTCGAATTATAACGAAATGTGTAGACTTTTTTGAGTTAACGTATATAAAATTCAACATTTTTATGAACTCTTTCTTTTTGTGTTGGCTTTGTCTTTCTATTTGATTCAAGATAGATGAAATATGTTAGGATTTGGATTAGTTCTGCATGGTCTTTCATCCTTCTTCTATTGTGAAATTTGACTTCCTTCATATTTTCTTGAATCAATGTACATAGAAATGCAATTTTTACTAGACGTATTGCCTTAGAACATATTAATTGTAATTACAATACATTTTCAAACTTTTTTGGTTAAAGATGAGTTTATCTAGTTTACAATTTAGTCTCAGAAATCAATTTTTGACTTATAACGAAATGTGTAGACTTTTTTGAGTTAACGCATATAAAATTCAACATTTTTATGAACTCTTTCTTTTTGTGTTGGCTTTGTCTTTCTATTTGATTCAAGATAGATGAAATTTGTTAGGATTTGGATTAGTTCTGCATGGTCTTTCATCCTTCTTCTATTGTGAAATTTGACTTCCTTCATATTTTCTTGAATCAACGTACATAGAAATGCAATTTTTACTAGACGTTTTGCCTATGAACATATTAATTGTAATTACAATACATTTTTCAAACTTTTTTTTGTTAAAGATGAGTTTATCTAGTTTACAATTTAGTCTCAGAAATCAATTTCTGACTTATAACGAAGTCTATAGACTTTTTTGAGTTAACGTATATTAAATTCAACATTTTTATGAACTCTTTATTTTTGTATTGGCTTTGTCATTCAATTTGATTCAAATAGATGAAATTTGTTACAATTTGGATTAGTTCTGGCTGGTCTTTCATCCTTCTTCTATTGTGAAATTTGACTTCCTTCATATTTTCTTGAATCAACGTACATAGAAATGCAATTTTTACTAGACGTATTGCCTTAGAACATATTAATTGTAATTACAATACATTTTACAAACTTTTCTGTTATTGATGTGTTTATCTAGTTTATAATTTAGATTCAGAAATCAATTTCCGACTTATAACGAAGTGTGTAGACTTTTTTGAGTTAACAAATATAAAATTCAACATTTTTATGAACTCTTTCTTTTTGTGTTGGCTTTGTCTTTCTATTTGATTCAAGATAGATGAAATTTGTTAGGATTTGGATTAGTTCTGCATGGTCTTTCATCCTTCTTCTATTGTGAAATTTGACTTCCTTCATATTTTCTTGAATCAACGTACATAGAAATGCAATTTTTACTAGACGTATTGCCTTAGAACATATTAATTGTAATTACAATGCATTTTACAAACTTTTTCTGTTAAAAATGAGTTTATCTAGTTTACAATTTAGTCTCAGAAATAAATTTCTGACTTATAACGAAATGTGTAAACTTTTTTGAGTTAACATATATTAAATTCAAAATTTTTATGAACTCTTTCTTTTTGTGTTGGCTTTGTCTTTCTATTTGATTCAAGATAGATGAAATTTGTTAGGATTGGGATTAGTTCTGCATGGTCTTTCATCCTTCTTCTATTGTGAAATTTGACTTGCTTCATATTTTCTTGAATCAACGTACATAGAAATATAATTTTTACTAGACGTATTGCCTTAGAACATATTAATTGTAATTACAATACATTTTACAAACTTTTCTGTTATTGATGTGTTTATCTAGTTTATAATTTAGTTTCAGAAATCAATTTCCGACTTATAACGAAATGTGTAGACTTTTTTGAGTTAACGTATATAAAATTCAACATTTTTATGAACTCTTTCTTTTTGTGTTGGATTTGTCTTTCTATTTGATTCAAGATAGATGAAATTTGTTAGGATTTGGATTAGTTCTGCATGGTCTTTCATCCTTCTTATATTGTGAAATTTGACTTCCTTCATATTTTGTTGAATCAACGTACATAGAAATGCAATTTTTACTAGACGTATTGCCTTAGAACATATTAATTGTAATTACAATACATTTTACAAACTTTTTCTGTTAAAAATGAGTTTATCTAGTTTACAATTTAGTCTCAGAAATCAATTTCCGACTTATAACGAAATGTGTCAACTTTTTTGAGTTAACGTATATAAAATTCAACATTTTTATGAACTCTTTCTTTTTGTGTTGGCTTTGTCTTTCTATTTGATTCAAGATAGATGATATTTGTTAGGATTTGGATTAGTTCTGCATGGTCTTTCATCCTTCTTCTATTGTGAAATTTGACTTCCTTCATATTTTGTTGAATCAACGTACATTGAAATGCAACTTTTACTAGACGTATTGCCTTATAACATATTAATTTTAATTACAATACATTTTTCAAACTTTTTCTGTTAAAGATGAGTTTATCTAGTTTACAAATTAGTCTCAAAAATCAATTTTCGACTTATAACGAAATGTGTAGACTTTTTTGAGTTAACGTATATAAAATTCAACATTTTTATGAACTCTTTCTTTTTGTGTTGGCTTTGTCTTTATATTTGATTCAAGACAGATGAAATTTGTTAGGATTTGGATTAGATCTGCATGGTCTTTCATCCTTCTTCTATTGTGAAATTTGACTTCCTTCATATTTTCTTGAATCAACGTACATAGAAATGCAATTTTTACTAGACGTATTGCCTTAGACCATATTAATTGTAATTACAATACATTTCTCAAACTTTTTTTGTTAAAGATGACTTTATCTAGTTTACAATTTAGTCTCAGAAATAAATTTCTGACTTATAACGAAATGTGTAAACTTTTTTGAGTTAACATATATTAAATTCAAAATTTTTATGAACTCTTTCTTTTTGTGTTAGCTTTGTCATTCTATTTGATTCAAGATAGATGAAATTTGTTAGGATTGGGATTAGTTCTGCATGGTCTTTCATCCTTCTTCTATTGTGAAATTTGACTTGCTTCATATTTTCTTGAATCAACGTACATAGAAATATAATTTTTACTAGACGTATTGCCTTAGAACATATTAATTGTAATTACAATACATTTTTCAAACTTTTTTTGTTAAAGATGAGTTTATCTAGTTTACAATTTAGTCTCAGAAATAAATTTCGTACTTATAACGAAGTCTATAGACTTTTTTGAGTTAACGTGTATTAAATTCAACATTTTTATGAACTCTTTATTTTTGTATTGGCTTTGTCTTTCAATTTGATTCAAATAGATGAAATTTGTTACAATTTGGATTAGTTCTGGCTTGTCTTTCATCCTTCTTCTATTGTGAAATTTGGCTTCCTTCATATTTTCTTGAATTAACGTACATAGAAATGCAATTTTTACTAGACGTAATTCCTTAGAACATATAATTTGTGATTAAAATACATTTTTCAAACTTTTTTTGTTAATGATGAGTTTATCTAGTTTACAATTTAGTCTCAGAACTCAATTTCCGACTTATACCGAAGTTTGTAGACTTTTTTGAGTTAACGTATATATAATTCAACATTTTTATGAACTCTTTCTTTTTGTGTTGGATTTGTCTTTCTATTTGATTCAAGATAGATGAAATTTGTTAGGATTTGGATTAGTCTGCATGGTCTTTCATCCTTCTTATATTGTGAAATTTGACTTCCTTCATATTTTGTTGAATCAACGTACATAGAAATGCAATTTTTACTAGACGTATTGCCTTAGAACATATTAATTGTAATTACAATACATTTTACAAACTTTTTTTGTTAAAGATGAGTTTATCTAGTTTACAATTTAGTCTCAGAAATCAATTTCCGACTTATAACGAAATGTGTAAACTTTTTTGAGTTAACATATATTAAATTCAAAAATTTTATGAACTCTTTCTTTTTGTGTTTGCTTTGTCTTTCTATTTGATTCAAGATAGATGATATTTGTTAGGATTTGGATTAGTTCTGCATGGTCTTTCATCCTTCTTCTATTGTGAAATTTAACTTCCTTCATATTTTCTTGAATCAACGTACATAGAAATGCAATTTTTACTAGACGTATTGCGTTAGACCATATTAATTGTAATTACAATACATTTCTCAAACTTTTTTTTTGTTAAAGATGACTTTATCTAGTTTACAATTTAGTCTCAGAAATAAATTTCTGACTTATAACGAAATGTGTAAACTTTTTTGAGTTAACATATATTAAATTCAAAAATTTTATGAACTCTTTCTTTTTGTGTTTGCTTTGTCTTTCTATTTGATTCAAGATAGATGAAATTTGTTATGATTGGGATTAGTTCTGCATGGTCTTTCATCCTTCTTCTATTGTGAAATTTGACTTGCTTCATATTTTCTTGAATCAACGTACATAGAAATATAATTTTTACTAGACGTTTTGCCTTAGAACATATTAATTGTAATTACAATACAATTTTCAAACTTTTTCTGTTAATGATGAGTTTATCTAGTTTACAAATTAGTCTCAAAAATCAATTTTCGACTTATAACGAAATGTGTAGACTTTTTTGAGTTAACGTATATAAAATTCAACATTTTTATGAACTCTTTCTTTTTGTGTTGGCTTTGTCTTTCTAATTGATTCAAGATAGATGAAATTTGTTAGGATTTGGATTAGTTCTGCATGGTCTTTCATCCTTCTTCTATTGTGAAATTTGACTTCCTTCATATTTTCTTGAATCAACGTGCATAGAAATGCAATTTTTACTAGACGTATTGCCTTAGACCATATTAATTGTAATTACAATAAATTTCTCAAACTTTTTTTGTTAAAGATGACTTTATCTAGTTTACAATTTAGTCTCAGAAATAAATTTCTGACTTATAAAGAAATGTGTAAACTTTTTTGAGTTAACATATATTAAATTCAAAATTTTGATGAACTCTTTCTTTTTGTGTTGGCTTTGTCTTTCTATTTGATTCAAGATAGATGAAATTTGTTAGGATTGGGATTAGTTCTGCATGGTCTTTCATCCTTCTTCTATTGTGAAATTTGACTTGCTTCATATTTTCTTGAATCAACGTACATAGAAATATAATTTTTACTAGACGTATTGCCTTAGAACGTATTAATTGTAATTACAATACATTTTACAAACTTTTTCTGTTATTGATGTGTTTATCTAGTTTTTAATTTAGTTTCAGAAATCAATTTCCGACTTATAACGAAATGTGTAGACTTTTTTGAGTTAACGTATATAAAATTCAACATGTTTATGAACTCTTTCTTTTTGTGTTGGCTTTGTCTTTCTATTTGATTCAAGATAGATGATATTTGTTAGGATTTGGATTAGTTCTGCATGGTCTTTCATCCTTCTTCTATTGTGAAATTTGACTTCCTTCATATTTTGTTGAATCAACGTACATTGAAATGCAATTTTTACTAGACGTATTGCCTTATAACATATTCATTATAATTACAATACATTTTTCAAACTTTTTCTGATAAAGATGAGTTTATCTAGTTTAGAAATTAGTTTCAAAAATCAATTTTCGACTTATAACGAAATGTGTAGACTTTTTTGAGATAACGTATATAAAATTCAAAATTTTTATGAACTCTTTCTTTTTGTGTTGGCTTTGTCTTTCTATTTGATTCAAGATAGATGAAATTTGTTAGGATTTGGATTAGTTCTGCATGGTCTTTCATCCTTCTTCTATTGTGAAATTTAACTTCCTTCATATTTTCTTGAATCAACGTACATAGAAATGCAATTTTTACTAGACGTATTGCGTTAGACCATATTAATTGTAATTACAATACATTTCTCAAACTTTTTTTTGTTAAAGATGACTTTATCTAGTTTACAATTTAGTCTCAGAAATAAATTTCTGACTTATAACGAAATGTGTAAACTTTTTTGAGTTAACATATATTAAATTCAAAAATTTTATGAACTCTTTCTTTTTGTGTTTGCTTTGTCTTTCTATTTGATTCAAGATAGATGAAATTTGTTAGGATTGGGATTAGTTCTGCATGGTCTTTCATCCTTCTTCTATTGTGAAATTTGACTTGCTTCATATTTTCTTGAATTAACGTACATAGAAATGCAATTTTTACTAGACGTATTGCCTTAGAACATATTAATTGTAATTACAATACATTTTACAAACTTTTTCTGTTAAAAATGAGTTTATCTAGTTTACAATTTAGTCTCAGAAATAAATTTCTGACTTATAACGAAATGTGTAAACTTTTTTGAGTTAACAAATATAAAATTCAACATTTTTATGAACTCTTTCTTTTTGTGTTGGCTTTGTCTTTCTATTTGATTCAAGATAGATGAAATTTGTTAGGATTGGGATTAGTTCTGCATGGTCTTTCATCCTTCTTCTATTGTGAAATTTGACTTGCTTCATATTTTCCTGAATCAACGTACATAGAAATATAATTTTTACTAGACGTATTGCCTTAGAACATATTAATTGTAATTACAATACATTTCACACACTTTTTCTGTTAATGATGAGTTTATCTAGTTTACAATTTAGTCTCAGAAATCAATTTCAGATGTATAACGAAGTGTGTAGACTTTTTTGAGTTAACAAATATAAAATTCAACATTTTTATGAACTCTTTCTTTTTGTGTTGGCTTTGTCTTTCTATTTGATTCAAGATAGATGAAATTTGTTAGGATTTGGATTAGTTCTGCATGGTCTTTCATCCTTCTTCTATTGTGAAATTTGACTTCCTTCATATTTTCTTGAATCAACGTACATAGAAATGCAATTTTTACTAGACGTTTTGCCTATGAACATATTAATTGTAATTACAATACATTTTTCAAACTTTTTTGGTTAAAGATGAGTTTATCTAGTTTACAATTTAGTCTCAGAAATCAATTTCTGACTTATAACGAAGTCTATAGACTTTTTTGAGTTAACGTGTATTAAATTCAACATTTTTATGAACTCTTTATTTTTGTATTGGCTTTGTCTTTCAATTTGATTCAAATAGATGAAATTTGTTACAATTTGGATTAGTTCTGGCTTGTCTTTCATCCTTCTTCTATTGTGAAATTTGGCTTCCTTCATATTTTCTTGAATTAACGTACATAGAAATGCAATTTTTACTAGACGTAATTCCTTAGAACATATAATTTGTGATTAAAATACATTTTTCAAACTTTTTTTGTTAATGATGAGTTTATCTAGTTTACAATTTAGTCTCAGAACTCAATTTCCGACTTATACCGAAGTTTGTAGACTTTTTTGAGTTAACGTATATATAATTCAACATTTTTATGAACTCTTTCTTTTTGTGTTGGATTTGTCTTTCTATTTGATTCAAGATAGATGAAATTTGTTAGGATTTGGATTAATTCTGCATGGTCTTTCATCCTTCTTCTATTGTGAAATTTGACTTCCTTCATATTTTGTTTAATCAACGTACATTGAAATGCAATTTTTACTAGACGTATTGCCTTATAACATATTAATTATAATTACAATACATTTTTCAAACTTTTTCTGTTAAAGATGAGTTTATCTAGTTTACAATTTAGTCTCAAAAATCAATTTTCGACTTATAACGAAATGTGTAGACTTTTTTGAGTTAACGTACATAAAATTCAACATTTTTATGAACTCTTTCTTTTTGTGTTGGCTTTGTCTTTCTAATTGATTCAAGATAGATGAAATTTGTTAGGATTTGGATTAGTTCTGCATGGTCTTTCATCCTTCTTCTATTGTGAAATTTGACTTCCTTCATATTTTCTTGAATCAACGTGCATAGAAATGCAATTTTTACTAGACGTATTGCCTTAGACCATATTAATTGTAATTACAATAAATTTCTCAAACTTTTTTTGTTAAAGATGACTTTATCTAGTTTACAATTTAGTCTCAGAAATAAATTTCTGACTTATAACGAAATGTGTAAACTTTTTTGAGTTAACATATATTAAATTCAAAATTTTTATGAACTCTTTCTTTTTGTGTTAGCTTTGTCTTTCTATTTGATTCAAGATAGATGAAATTTGTTAGGATTGGGATTAGTTCTGCATGGTCTTTCATCCTTCTTCTATTGTGAAATTTGACTTGCTTCATATTTTCTTGAATCAACGTACATAGAAATATAATTTTTACTAGACGTATTGCCTTAGAACATATTAATTGTAATTACAATACATTTTACAAACTTTTTCTATTATTGATGTGTTTATCTAGTTTATAATTTAGTTTCAGAAATCAATTTCCGACTTATAACGAAATGTGGACTTTTTTGAGTTAACGTATATAAAATTCAACATTTTTATGAGCTCTTTCTTTTTGTGTTGGCTTTGTCTTTCTATTTGATTCAAGATAGATGAAATTTGTTAGGATTTGGATTAGTTAGCATGGTCTTTCATCCTTCATCTATTGTGAAATTTGACTTCCTTCATATTTTCTTGAATCAACGTATATAGAAATACAATTTTTACTAGACGTATTGCCTTAGAACATATTAATTGTAATTACAATACATTTTTCAAACTTTTTCTGTTAAAGATGAGTTTATCTAGTTTACAATTTATTCTCAGAAATCAATTGCGACTTATAACGAAATGTGTAGACTATTTTGAGTTAACGTTTATAAAATTAAACATTTTTATGAACTCTTTCTTTTTGTGTTGGCTTTGTCTTTCTATTTGATTCAAGATAGATGAAATTTGTTAGGATTGGGATTAGTTCTGCATGGTCTTTCATCCTTCTTCTATTGTGAAATTTGACTTGCTTCATATTTTCCTGAATCAACGTACATAGAAATATAATTTTTACTAGACGTATTGCCTTAGAACATATTAATTGTAATTACAATACATTTCACACACTTTTTCTGTTAATGATGAGTTTATCTAGTTTACAATTTAGTCTCAGAAATAAATTTCAGATGTATAACGAAGTGTGTAGACTTTTTTGAGTTAACAAATATAAAATTCAACATTTTTAGAACTCTTTGTTTTTGTGTTGGCTTTGTCTTTCTATTTGATTCAAGATAGATGAAATTTGTTAGGATTTGGATTAGTTAGCATGGTCTTTCATCCTTCATCTATTGTGAAATTTGACTTCCTTCATATTTTCTTGAATCAACGTATATAGAAATACAATTTTTACTAGACGTATTGCCTTAGAACATATTAATTGTAATTACAATACATTTTTCAAACTTTTTCTGTTAAAGATGAGTTTATCTAGTTTACAATTTATTCTCAGAAATCAATTGCGACTTATAACGAAATGTGTAGACTATTTTGAGTTAACGTTTATAAAATTAAACATTTTTATGAACTCTTTCTTTTTGTGTTGGCTTTGTCTTTCTATTTGATTCAAGATAGATGAAATTTGTTAGGATTGGGATTAGTTCT
>NW_020624708.1:0-771 GCF_003573695.1 Papaver somniferum | reverse complement strand
ACCAAATTCAGACATATCAGAACTCACAACCATAAATCTATATGCAGGTGTATGCTCAGGATACCCTATGAAGACACAGTCAACAGTTTTGGGTCCTATCTTGGTAGCTTTAGGTTTAGGGATTTGAACCTTAGCCAAACACCCCCACACTTTGAAGTATGCTAAAGAAGGTTGTCTACCTTTCCACAATTCATAAGGAGTTTTATCTGATCCTAAAAGGTACTCTATTCAGGATATAGCAGGCTGAGAGGACAGCTTCCCCCCACAAGTTCAAAGGTAATCCTGAACTAATTAACATGGCATTCATCATCTCCTTAAGGGTGCGGTTCTTACGTTCATCTACACCATTCGACTGAGGTGAATAAGGAGGGGTAACCTCGTGTATTATGCCATGTTCTATGCAAAAATATCCTATAAGAGTTATGTACTCACCACCACGGTCAGACCTAATGGTTTTAATGGTAGTATTCAATTGGTTTTCAACTTTTAGTTTATACCTCTTAAAGGCTTCTAAGGCATCATCCTTACCTCTAAGCAAATATATATGACAATACCTAGTACAGTCGTCTATAAAAGTAACAAAGCATTTCTTACCACCTCTAGTTTGAACTGATTTCATGTCAACTAGGTCTGAGTGAATTAATTCTAAGGGTTTAGAATTTCTAAGAACATTTTTGCTAAAAGGTTTTCTAGCATATTTTGATTCTACGCATATTTCACATTTGTGTTCCTTTTCCAAACTAAATTTGGGTATGCAGCCTACATTAGCTA
>NW_020624707.1:0-400 GCF_003573695.1 Papaver somniferum | reverse complement strand
GAAAAGATAAATCTTTCACAAACTGTTGTTGAATATCAAATTTCGTTATTGTAAGAAGAACTTCATGCTCCTCTTTAGATAAATGCACCTCTCTATTAGTACTCAAAACTTTATGCAGTTGCAGCCTAGCATTGTGCTCAGCAATATTCGAACTACCTTTAAATTTTTCCTTGGCACGTACCACCTGCTGCTCCCTCAAAATATGATATGTTTTCCCTTTTTAAAAACCTGGTCCGTAGAGTTCCCAGACTTATTCTCCCCCAAAACACCGTCAGAGTAAACTACATCATTCCCAATATGACAAGACGTGGCCTCAATTCATTTTTCCGTATTCAAATTGGATTCACCATCCAACTCCAAGTCACGACTACTATTCTCCAAATCCAAATTGAATTTTAAA
>NW_020624706.1:0-727 GCF_003573695.1 Papaver somniferum | reverse complement strand
CGGTTGCGCGCATGCTAGTTTGGCCGAACGAAATTGCACCCAACACTCCTCATCTGGAGAGGTCGATCGTGTGGGACCCACATTGGGCCAGTGGTGAACACGCCAATACATGTCTGGTGGTTATAGGTCTGATCTAAGCCATCCAATCATGCTGGTGAAGTTGGATGGTCGTGATAAATTTAAGACCTTTAGTGTAATTTCTTGCGACCCTTCGAACCTCACGCGGGCCGAACTTCGGGCAACTGTACATGATTATGTGGCTAGGTCAGGGGAGGATCGATTATGCAGGCGTGAAGGGGGCCCGCCGGTGTGCAGGACAACGCTTGTCCAACCGTCCATGGGACGATCTACGCCGTCCAACTATGCCGGTGAAGTTGGAAGAACGTGATGAATTTGAGACTGCCGTAGGCGGCCTTTTGTTCGTACGAATCCTCCAAGCCGCTCCATACCAGCCTGGACGTCCAACTTCAAGCTGGTGTTCGGTGGTAGTTTGGGAGGCATGGTAGGTATTCGACCAACCAGCGCATAAGCGGGCCCACTGGTGGTCATTAAGGTGGTAGCCTGCTCCTGCTGAGGATCGTCTAGGCTGGTTAAATCATGCGGCCAACTTGCGTGGTTGTGATTATTTCTAAGACTGAGATGGACAGTCCAGATGCTCGATCGGGATAGTATAATACACCGAGAGATGTATACTCAATCGGGCTAGTATAACACACCGAGAGTTGTA
>NW_020624705.1:0-634 GCF_003573695.1 Papaver somniferum | reverse complement strand
GTAGAGGAAAAAGAAATCATGATTTGTGTGTTATTCATTTTACTTTTCTAAGTTTTGTGTGCAAAGTGTGATGATTTTACTAATTTGGGAGATCATAGGTACTCTCGGATATGGTTGGAGCCATATTCACCATGGTGTACCTTTACATGGTAAAGAATCGGTTTTCGGACCTAGAGCATATTTTATACTTGTTACCTTCCTTGTCGTGACTTGTATTCCATTCTTTTATCGACTTATCCAAAGTTTGATGGTTGGTTACAATGACCCGAGAGAACGACGACAATTTCTAAATGGTATGTATACAATAATAGTGTACTTGGTATTCTAATCATAGATGGATTTTGGATTGATTTCGTACTTGATATGTGCTTGGTATATTGATTTTGGACTTTGGTATATTTCAGCTTTGAAGCATGCTCTGAACATGACAATCATTATCCTTTCTTCATTAAAAAATTTAATCAAGAATGAGACACTCTGGTGGGAGCATTATGGTAAATGGTGGCTGTTTGCTGCAATTGTGAACACATTTCTGTCTTTTTGATGGGACCTCCTAGTGGATTGGGATGCAAGGTATATTTCTAAACTATATTAAAATACAACTAAGGTTTCCTTTCATTTCTTTCACGGTTTG
>NW_020624704.1:0-624 GCF_003573695.1 Papaver somniferum | reverse complement strand
GTTTTAAACAGTTTCTAGCGTTCCAGGTGACATCTATTAATTCTTTAACTTTAGAGGACTATGAGTTATTGATAACAACCCTACTATGACACTAAGCATTCACCTATACTTATGTGTATTATTTTGAACCATCCTCTTAAATGTACCGATATTTGTATATTATTAGATGTTTTAAACAGTTTCTAGCGTTCCAGGTGACATCTATTAATTCTTTAACTTTAGAGGACTATGAGTTATTGATAACAAGCCTACTATGAAACTAAGCATTCTCCTATAATTATGTGTACTCTTTTGAACCATCCTCTTAAGTGTACCAGTTTTTGTATATTATTAAATGTTTAAACAATTTCTAGCGTTCCAGGTGACATCTATTAATTCTTTAATTTTAGAGGACTATGAGTTATTGATAACAAGCCTACTATGAAACTTAGAATTCTCCTATAATTATGTGTATTCTTTTGAACCATCCTCTTAAATGTACCAGTTTTTGTATATTATTAGATGTTTTAAACAGTTTCTAGCATCCCAGGTGACATCTATTAATTCTTTAACTTTAGAGGACTATGAGTTATTGATAACAAGCCTACTATAATCTTAAGCATTCACCTATACTTCTGTGTATTC
>NW_020624703.1:0-490 GCF_003573695.1 Papaver somniferum | reverse complement strand
CTTTGGATATCGGAGTTGAGCATCTCTCATTGTGCGGCTGAAGTAGTAAATCGGTCGTTCGACGCCTTCGTCGTCTTCCTGAGCGAGGAGTGCGCCAATGGCGACGTCACTGGAGGCTGTGTAAAGAATCAGAGGTCGTCCCTGCACCGGAGACCTTATGACGGTCGGTGACAATAATATCTGTTGTATTTTATGGAAAGCTTCTTGTTGAACAGCTGTCTAGGTGAAGCTTGCTCCTTTCTTCAGCAGAGGTGTGAACGAAGTAATGAGTTGAGCTAATCCAGGAATGAAGCGTCGAATATAATTTACCTTGCCCATAAAGCTCTGTAGTTCCTTCACGGTACGTGGTGGTAATAGCTTTTGCCTTGTCTGGGTCGACTTTGATCCCTTCAGCCGTGACCAGGAATCCTAAGAATTTTTCGGAAGAAACTCCGAATGCGCACTTTAAAGGATTCATTTTTAATTTGTATTCTCTGCATCTTTCAAACAC
>NW_020624702.1:0-328 GCF_003573695.1 Papaver somniferum | reverse complement strand
ACAATTGCTCCTATTCCATGGTCGAATCCACGACTGGTCCCATGGAATGGCAATAAACAATTGTTTTGATTCTATGATCGAATCCACAACTTGATCTCATAGAATAACAATAACTATATTATCTCATTACTCTGATATCATGATCGAATCCACAACTGGTCTCATAAATGGTAATAGATAAATCTTAATTATTCTGATTTTATGGTCGAATCTACGATCCCATGGAATGGTAATGCTCACTTTATTATTCTGAATTTGTAGTCGAATCCTCAGCTGATCTTATGAATTAATAATAAACATCTTATTGCTCAGTTTTGTGAATTATTCT
>NW_020624701.1:0-413 GCF_003573695.1 Papaver somniferum | reverse complement strand
TGTTGTTGTTGTTGTGTTTAGATGAGAGTCGACCATTTGACTTGGTAGATGGTAAGTAACTCAAAAACCAACTGTACTAGGTAGCGATTCGGTAGCTTCATTTACAAATTATATTAATATTCATCAAGTATTTAAGGCGGGAATGATTACAAAATGGCGCAATTTTGCCATTCAGGGCAAAAAACAAACAATTACTAGAATATAAACTCCAGTATCTTCATACCAAAAACAGTTTTTTTTTTTTAACAGAAATTACTAGAATATAAACAAGTAAGATCCTCCATAAAGAAGAGTTAGAGAGGAAGGGGAGAAAGAAAGGAGGAGCAGCTCCCAGCGTTTTAGAGAGAGTTTAATTATTCCAGGTATGTTTGCTTCATGTTAACACAGTACTAAATCTCTGCTGCTTGTTAATG
>NW_020624700.1:0-547 GCF_003573695.1 Papaver somniferum | reverse complement strand
AGCCTGTGGACCACACGATTTGTACCTATTGGATTATTTTTCCTTAGTATAGTACGGTTCTTTGGATCCAAGAGGTGGTTGCATCTCTTGCTTGAGCACAATGAGGTTACATCATTACGGTGTAGACTTCATACCCTTACCTCGGCTATTAGCTGTAAAAAAAATTTGTTTTTGCATCACCAAATATCAGAAACTGGATCAGAAGCATTGAACAGCATGCATCTGACAATGCCAACAAGATTCTCGTGGAAAACAAGGCTGATATGGATGAAAGTAAAAGGGTAGAATGTCTGGTAGTTGAATTGACATTTTGGAAATTCGTTAGATTTTTTTACACAGAAAACATCTCAACGTTATTCATGTTCTTACTTTGCTTTGTTAACAGGAACAAATACTTGTACACCAAAGCATGTTTTAAGAGATGATATTCAGAAGGAATCTTTTTTTTTTGTATTGTTCAATATTGCTCTTGAAGGACTCTTGAGGGTTTTGAATTATGTGTTATGCTGTTTTGCAGTGATTATCTGTATCTTGCTTGTTAGAGATT
>NW_020624699.1:0-690 GCF_003573695.1 Papaver somniferum | reverse complement strand
CATTCCAAATCCATGCCCAGACGCAACAATGAGACGGGCAAAACCCCACTTGTGAATCGGTCTCCACTGATAATATCTGACAGAAAACAATTATGACTCGGACAGTTTGTCAACCAAAGATAGGCCCTGACGAAGTGTACATACATAGGTTGGAGTGTAAGATTCCCGTACACCCAAAGAACCCAAGTCAGATCCCAGTTAGGACTCCTTGGAAAAGAAAAATAAAGATTAAACTCATTGACTTTGATATGGGTGTGCATGTGTGTGCAGTTTTAATATTATAAATTAAGCAAGAAAAGCGCAGATCAGGAACTCACAGGATTGCAGTACATCATGTATAAAAGGGGATTTGAAGTTAAATCGAGCCAATCAACTTGGTGCTGACTAATGACAGCAATACGAACCCGAAGAATACAAACTACTCATTAGATCAGAGTATATGTAGATCACTATTAAAGGAACATTCAAATGGAATGGATCAGAAGTTATGCATTCAGGTAAGTTAAGGCTACAGGAATAGCAAAAAATATCATTACTAGCTCATATAATTAACTAAGAGCCAACTGTTTTTAAGCACAGGAAAACACAGCTAATTAAGTTAATAAACTCAAACAGTTCGACCAAGCCTAAAGGGTTTCGTAAAGGCAAAAACAACGTACCCAAAAAAGTTGTTATTCTCTTCCTTTTTTC
>NW_020624698.1:0-611 GCF_003573695.1 Papaver somniferum | reverse complement strand
ATTTATGTTTATGGTATTTTATTCAAATTTTGCAATGATTATCTAGCTTAAAGAAGATCCCATAATCGTTGAGAAGTTATTAACGGTTGCAAACCTTATCTCCTTCTTTCCATGTTTTATTATAGGTAATCTATGACCTTTTTAAAAGATTAGAAGTTCATTCTTAGAAGGGATATTTCGAGTTTGGTGCCTATAAAATGGTACACTTTCGCGTTTGGTGCCTAACTTTGTCAATATCTGAGTTTGGTGCCCAGTCAACGAATTAGCGTTGATTGACCGTGTTGACCATTTAATTTAGAGTTAAAAATGTAAAATGTCTAATAAAATTCTAAACTCCGATTTATTCACTAACTGTGCCCTATCTTCTACATACTCCATGTTTGAGAAATGAGAGTTGTTGATTTTCATTCACGAGGTTTTAGGTTGCACTCTTAATACCATTGCCATCTTCTTTCATTGCTAATATCAAATCATACACTGAGCTACTGTTATTTTCTCATATGACCACTTGTTTACACAAAATTAAATCCAAAGTATAAGAATATCTCTCTTCATTGTTTACCGGTAAATCATCCAAAATCTATCTCTCATGTAAACCCCAATAATCGTTT
>NW_020624697.1:0-396 GCF_003573695.1 Papaver somniferum | reverse complement strand
GATGCTGAGATGATCCAATCTGACGGCTGAAGATGGATGCGGGTATGGATATTGGAAATGGGTTTGGGTAAGGGTTTTGGACCTTGGGTATGCCAAGCCGATATCTTCTTTAAGAACAATTCTTCCTTGTTAAGCCCATTTCTAGCCTTTTGGTCTTGTGCACAACACTCCTCGCGGCTTCCTTGCGTAATTCCTCCCGACTTTTCACTACTTTTCTGCTCTTTTCGCTCCGCAATTCATCCAAACTTTATTTACAACCTAAAAATGCAAAATTAATTAATAAAAATATTTATTCTTGAAAACAATGAAAATACAGAATATGGGATAAAATGTAGAATTAATGCACAAAAGATGAGTTAAATGCCAATAAAAAGATATATAAATATGCACTTTTTA
>NW_020624696.1:0-733 GCF_003573695.1 Papaver somniferum | reverse complement strand
CCTTTGGGATTCTGATCTTCGAGATGATGTTGTCGATGTTAGATTATTTCTCTCCTTTGGTGGACCCGCAACAACACACCGCGGTGGCTGTTCGGTTGTTGTCTCACTATGCACATCTTTTAACCTCTCGAGAATCACTGTCCTATATGCAACTGACGGATGCTGATAACATAAAAATTAAAGTATGTTAACTAAAAAAAATAATTAAACAACATAAAACAAACAACTCAACCAAATTTCCAAAATTATGCTTACAATAACTTGGGTAGTCAAATTATGTCCATTATAGAGCATGTGAACTCCATTATTTGTTTGATTCTCATGATTCGTGTGTCTCCTGCATTCACTAATAGAAAATGTAGTTAGTGTATAAGGTGTTGTAATATGAAGGTTAATAATCCTTTTTTTTATATAGGCTCTAATCAGACAGTCGATCGATGATCCGCATCCCACCATGAAAAAATGGAAAACTTCTTAATTTGTCATCCTGGTTATGGGATTTGTTAAACTATAAGATGGGTAATTAAAGGCCATCATTAGATCAATAAATTGATGGATGATAGTAAGTTTTTCATGTCTCTTTCATCCAAATATTTGATCACCTAAAAAAAATTCTTTGAGGTAAATCTAGTCGCTTTTCACTTTCTTCCCAGATTTGAAACTGGGATAGCTTAAATCCAATAAATCAAATCGAACAGAGTGCAGAATATAATTGTCGATGTAATGACTTGTA
>NW_020624695.1:0-687 GCF_003573695.1 Papaver somniferum | reverse complement strand
TATATCGGTTTTTCAACTGGTTTCTCTTCTGCTTTGGTTACATCTAGAGATGTCAACCGGGCAAGCTAGGGTCAACCCGGCCCTATCTTGACAAGCCATGGACAGGTTAGGGTCAGCCCTAGCCTTAGTACTGTTCATGTACAAGCCCAAAACCCCAACCCTAGCCCTAGACGGGTTGGCTCTGACGGGTTGCGGGTTGGCTGGTAAATTTGACTTTATTATTTTTTTGCTAAAAATATGAATATGGTATACAACAACAAGTCTAAATACTAAAAAGTGCATCCTGAAAATAGATTACAGATTCCACAATACAACTAAAACATGATTGAAATGAACCAAACCAAAGTTGTGGAGTGGAATACATAGACATAGTTACATACATATATAAAACCAAAAAAAATACAAACTTCCACTTTTACTGCCTACCAGTTTACCACAGTATCACCTACTAAAATCTAAAACACTTCATCACTAGTGAAGAGGAGACCATAATAACAACCAATTCCTGCACAAAAAGTATCATATAATTCATATTCATTAATAATAATAAGGAATTAAGGATATAGGTCCAGGATTGTGATTCATATAAGAATCCTCAAAGTGACAGTAACTATTATCTATGTTTGTCCTTTTATATACAAAAGTGGACAAACTGAAGTACTGAACTGAAGCTACCGTCTACTGAAC
>NW_020624694.1:0-1356 GCF_003573695.1 Papaver somniferum | reverse complement strand
TGACGCTATCGATATGTAAATTTTAATTTTATAATTAATCTTGTTTAATTTTACTAATCAAAATTTTGGATTTTTGGTATCACAAGTAAAGAAATCTTACTCAGATCGTGGATAAATTTTTTATTTCTAATAATAAACTCAAATTCTCTGGTCCTAAAACTTGGATAATTTTTAGTTGAAATCTCTCTGACACACTACAGATGTGAAAAGAAAAGTCCATGTTTTGTATAGATAGTTATGTTGTTTATGATGTTCCTGTTTAGGTATTCTACCTTTTAGATTTTTTGCTGTCAAAATACTTGACCATCATCTTTATCTTTTGAGAATCACGCGCAACATTTGATTATAATCTTGTTTTTCCTAGCCGGAGTGTTATTCAACTTCCTACTGCTCCTCTACCTGCTCTTGGTGCTGTTGTCTCTTCCCAGAGATTCCCCACCTTCCATCAGCAAATTCAAATTGAAGAAGATGCCTCATCTGGTAGCAGTATCTCTCGTGCTTCCTCATTGGAGTACACAGATGATGAGGAGGAGTACACAGATGATGATGATGAGGAGGAGGAAGTGTCAAGCATCATGGAATCTGAAGATGATGATGAGGATTATCCTTCAGATTATCCAGACTCTGACATAGAAGTATGTATTCATGATCAGCATCTTTTTCTTGATTGAATACAACAAACAACACCTTTTGTACCCCACTCCCTCTGGCCTCTTTAGGGTTATATATGTGTTCTAGATGGTGTATAACGATAACTGTGTTTGCAGGTAGTGCCAGAGACAACTGATGAACGTGTTCTTGCTCATTATGCAAACTTGAAGAAGTTCAAGGATATGCGGCCGGAATTGCAGGACTGGATAAACTCCTGGTCCGAGAAAAAAAAGCCAGGTACAATTTGGCTCAATGTGTACGCTCACTGCAATAAGGTTAAAGGTTATGGAGGATATGGAGTTATTCTTCGTAATCAGTGGGCACGACCTATAATCGCCGCAACTTGTTTCTCTCGACAAGGGGGATCACAGTTCTTTCAAGTGCTGAGTGGTTTGCAGACTGGTCTTGAACATGCTCTCAAACATGGGTGTCTCCGTCTTATTGTGAGTTGCAATGTGGGGAAAGCTGTTCATTTCCTTCGCGTGTTTTTCCAAACAGCTGGTGCTTGCAGTTTAGGCGCCGACAGCAGCGGCCATGTAAAGAAAAACGGGATTTGCAAGGATTGTGCAAAACGCTTTGTGTTGGTCAAGGACGCTACTTTAGAAACTTCGATACCTGTCATCGCGAACCTTAAAGTCCTGCATGCAAAGATTGGCGCGTCTAAATTCATAGAGCTCTCGAAGATTGCTAGAAGTCAAAATAAAG
>NW_020624693.1:0-290 GCF_003573695.1 Papaver somniferum | reverse complement strand
CATTTACGGGTAAGATTCCATCGTATATTCTCAGAAACGCTCAGCAAACCCTAAATTAGTCCACTTCGAGAAAGAAAGTGGGTCCGAGATCAAAACCTGGACTCGAGAATAAGTCTGAAACTTCGTAAGAACGACAAAACCAACCATTTACGGGTTATATTCTATCGTTTATTCTCAGAAATGCATAACAAACCCTAAATTAGTCAACTTCGAGACATAAACTGGGTCCAAGATCGAAACCTGTACTCGAGAATAAGTCTGAAACTTCCTAAGAACAACGAATCCAACCA
>NW_020624692.1:0-508 GCF_003573695.1 Papaver somniferum | reverse complement strand
AAGCTTTTAATTTAGGACATTGTCGACTATACATCGATGACAAACCTTAATTAAAGCATACAAGCGTTAAAAACTTAACCCTAACACATTTTGGACATAGATAGTATCTTTTTCCGGTACACAATTTCTTAGCAGAGGTAATTAGATTCATCTTATCGTCGCAACATGGATCTGTGCATGGTAGAAGGTTGATTTCAGCAACTTCATCTTCATACGGAGATAGACTCTCATCTATCCAATAGAAAAACCCACAACAAGTGCATTTTGAAGCATATGATTGATATACACCTCCTATTTCAGCTTTCATGAGAAATAAGAATCCCTTACAACCTTCAATAGTGCATTTGCTTCCTTCAAAGGGACAATCGTTTGCAAAATGACCACTTAGTGTACAAAGACTACAAATATTTGGTGGTGAAACTTCCATTCTTTATACAAGGTTGAAGATGAAGTTGGGAATGCTTTTATAATAACAACACACCTAATATCTTGATTTTGAAATTTCTAG
>NW_020624691.1:0-370 GCF_003573695.1 Papaver somniferum | reverse complement strand
TCCTCCTCCTCCTCCTCCTCCTCCTCAATAATAACATTATCAAGGCCTAACTCAGATGCTAGGACATCAAATTTGTTTTTAACCACAACTTCAGTTTGCATCAACTCATCCACAAAAGGAGTATAATTATTCTCAAAAGGAGTAACAGAGAAATAAGTACCTTTACTAGAGGATTTCTTTCCTTTCACTTCATTCCATTCGTCTTTAGAAAAACTCTGTGCAGCCATGTCTTCCTGATTTTTACGTAAAGCTATATCTTTCTGAGCTGCAATAGTATTTTTACAATGAATAAACTTCATCTGAGCTTCACGCAACTCATCAGCAGATTTAGCAAGCTCCTTTTCCAACTGATTAGCTTCATCAATAACTT
>NW_020624690.1:0-326 GCF_003573695.1 Papaver somniferum | reverse complement strand
GATGTTTTAAACAGTTTCGAGCAGTCCAGGTGACATCTATTAATTCTTTAATCTTAATGAACTGTGAGTTATTGATAATAAGCCTACTACGAAACTAAGGAGCTAGCTATACTTCTATGTATTCTTTTGAACCATCCTCTCAAATTTACCATTTTTTGTATATTATTAGATGTTTTAAATAGTTTCTAGTGTTCCAGGTAACATCTATTAATTCTTTACTTTTAGAGGACTATGAGTTATTGATAACAAGCCTACTATGAAACTAAGCAGTCACCTAAACTTCTGAGTATTCTTTTGAACCATCCTCTTAAATTTACCAGTTTTAG
>NW_020624689.1:0-562 GCF_003573695.1 Papaver somniferum | reverse complement strand
GAAGGTACCCGCATCGTTTAAACAAGAACAACAAGTCGAGAAAGCGGATGCCACACCTAGAGTCGATGTAGCGGAGGTTACAAAGAAAAGGGGTAGGGCTAGGAAGGTACCAACAATGATTTAACAAGGTGAGCATTCCAAAGTCACACCCATAGTTGAAGAGGCGGCTTTGCATATCAAAAATGAAAGGCCGAATAAGGAACCTACATCAAGTCAAGTACATCAAGCTGAAAATTCCGAAGTCACGCCAAAGATAAGTGATAGCAAAGATAAGCGACCAATGCCTAGTCATCAACAACAAGATGGTGAAGTAGTCTCTTTTAAAAAATGCAGCGGTAGGCCAAGGAAGTACGGACTCCCAACACATACAGAAGACATTGGAAGTGTAGATATTGCAGAGGATGGATTGGATATAATTAAGCTGAAAATTGGTAATATGAAAATGTATAAGGATTCCCTAACAGGTAAGACTTATAGACATTACCATACCAAAATAGAGGGTTATGTAGACCAACTTCCCGAGTTTATTCGCGAGTATATTGTATATACGGATGATGTCAAT
>NW_020624688.1:0-314 GCF_003573695.1 Papaver somniferum | reverse complement strand
ATATGGCCTTTACGGTCAGGTCTACGGAGTCTGAAAAATTTGTACGGGATTACAAATTACAAATGTGCACGCTTCGTTGGCTGACCTCTACAACTCCAAATTGAGTGATTCTTTTCTCATTAGATAACTCATCCTCTTAGCTTCGAAAGTTATGGTCAAGCATCGAATTCCGACCTTGTATAAAGTCCCTACAGCTTCCAGAGCGTACAACATGCAAGCAGCAATTCTTAGGCGGGATTCATGACTTCCACAGTCGATCGGTGTCCACCAGGTCTTTCCACTAAGTACTTCATCAAGGTACCTCCAACTTCGAC
>NW_020624687.1:0-554 GCF_003573695.1 Papaver somniferum | reverse complement strand
TCCATTGTCGAACCAAAAAGATCGGATGCCTTGATATGGAAATATTTGGTACATGAAACCACGATCTGATGTAGATTGTAATTGTAGATTTATAATAGAAATATTGGAATCACAGAAAGATATTCCAAAATAGACGGTTTTTGTGACTCGGAAGAAATGTTTTTCTGTATAGGAACAGAATAGCCATTTATTCCTATGAAGCATTCAGGAACAAGAACATTAAATCAGAAATATCGACAAATTCTTCCGTATCCCAAGTAAATAAAAAAGAAATAAAGGGGGTACGCTGCTACAATTTTCTCTATAGTATTGAATTTTAATATCAGAATAGCTCATATAGTAATGATTCAATGGGTCAGATCCACTTACTTTTTCTTTTGTTGATTTCGAAAGTGACATAGTAGTTCTTCTACTCAGCGGAATGACCCAGTTTTTTTGCTGTGGGTCATTCTTGTTTCAAGGTTCATCGAGTGGAGTCCTATTTTCACTTATTTCAATTCCATTTCGATATGCTAGAGACATATTATGCTCTTATTACAAACTTATCGTTTTTT
>NW_020624686.1:0-411 GCF_003573695.1 Papaver somniferum | reverse complement strand
CCGTACCAGACGGGCAAAGAACCGCTGAAGTCGACTCGGGCCACGACTCCTATGCCGTGTGCGAACCCGAGGGGCCGAGACGATATCGTAATCGTCGTCCTTCCCTGCAAACAGTTTATATTTAAGGGTACCCTTCCGTAGGGTTTAAAAATAAAAATAAAAATGTCCCAAAATTAATGTCCAAAGTCCATAAAAAAAATTACAAAAATAAAAATGTCTCTCTTTTTTTTTTCTCTCTTTTACAAAATAAAGAAAATCTTCTTCTTTCGCTCCTTTAGCTTTGCTTTTCGCTCCCAAACTTTAAATAAATCACCACAAGCTTTGGCAAATTTATCTCTCGCTCCAACTTCAAAAATCTGCAAGGAAACAAAAAAAAACCAAAAACGTAAAGAAGAACAAGAATAATAATAA
>NW_020624685.1:0-1008 GCF_003573695.1 Papaver somniferum | reverse complement strand
TCAACATTTTTATGTACTCTTTATTTTTGAATTGGCTTTGTTTTTCAATTTGATTCAAATAGATGAAATTTGTTAGAATTTGGATTAGTTCTGGATGGTCTTTCAATCTTCTTATATTGTGAAATTTGACTTTCCTTCATATATTCTTGAATCAACGTACATAGGAATGCAATTTTTACTAGACGTAAAGCCTTAGAACATATTATTTGTGATTACAATACATTTTTCAAACTTTTTCTGTTAAAGATGAGTTTAACTAGTTTACAATTTAGTCTCAGAAATCAATTTTCGACTTATACCGAAGTTTGTAGACTTTTTCGAGTTAACGTGTATAAAATTCAACATTTTTATGAACTCTTTCTTTTTGTGTTGGCTTTGTCTTTCTATTTGATTCAAGATAGATGAAATTTGTTATGATTTGGATTAGTTCTGGATGGTCTTTCATCCTTCTTATATTGTGAAATTTGACTTCCTTCATATTTTCTTGAATCAACGTACAAAGAAATGCAATTTTTACTAGACGTAATGGTTTAGAACATATTTATTGTGATTAAAATACATTTTTTAAACTTTTTCTGTTAAAGATGAGTTTATCTTGTTTACAATTTAGTCTCAGAAATCAACTTCCGACTTATAACGAAGAGTGTAGACTTTTTTGAGTTGACGTATAAAAATTTCAACATTTTTATGTACTCTTTATTTTTGTATTGGCTTTGTCTTTCAATTTGATTCAAATAGATGAAATTTGTTAGAATTTGTATTAGTTCTGGATGGTCTTTCATCCTTCTTATATTGTGAAATTTGACTTCCTTCATTTTTTCTTGAATGAACGTACATAGAAATACAATTTTTACTAGACGTAAAGCCTTAGAACATATTATTTGTGATAACAATACATTTTTCAAACTTTTTCTGTTAAAGATTAGTTTATCTAGTTTATAATTTATTCTCAGAAATCAATTTCCGACTTATAACGAAGTGTGTAGCCTTTTTGAGTTAACGTATAAA
>NW_020624684.1:0-806 GCF_003573695.1 Papaver somniferum | reverse complement strand
TATGAAGGATTTAGGTCCTTTGCAATATTTTTTGGGTCTTGAAGTTCAGTCGACAGACACTGGTCTTTTTTTACACCAACATAAATATACTCGAGATCTTATTTCTTTGGCTGGACTACAAGATGGTCGCTCAGTTGACACTCCTTTAGAGGTAAATGTCAAATATCGTCGGGATGATGGTGATTTTCTTTCTGATCCTTCTTTGTATCGTAGATTGGTGGGAAGCCTCAATTATTTGACGATTACAAGGCCAGATATTTCATTTGCTGTTCAACAAGTTAGTCAATTTATGCAAGCACCTACACACATCCATCTAGCTGCTGTTCGTCGCATTATTCGCTATTTGCAAGGCACTTCTGATAAAGGTCTCTTCTTTCCTGTGGGTACTTCCATTCGTTTAGATGCATATAGTGATGCAGACTGGGCTGGTTGTTCAGATACTCGACGTTCTATTACCGGCTGGTGTATGTTTCTTGGTGACTCTCTTGTATCATGGAAAAGCAAAAAGCACCAACGAATATCTAAATCTTCAACTGAGTCTGAGTATCGTGCTATGTCCTCTGCATGCTCAGAAATTATTTGGCTTCGTGGTCTCTTGGGTGAACTTGGCTTCTCTCAAGCCGAGCCTACTCAACTTCATGCAGATAATACCAGTGCCATCCAAATTGTCGCAAATACAGTATTTCATGAACGTACAAAACACATTGAAGTGGATTGTCATTCTATTCGTGATGCATATGATAGTCGTGTTATTTCACTTCCTCATATCAATACTTCTCTTCAAACAGCTGATGTTTTCACGAAGG
>NW_020624683.1:0-1680 GCF_003573695.1 Papaver somniferum | reverse complement strand
GATCTCTTAGAAGCATGGATTCAAGATGATGTTATCAGACTACCATCTCCCAGACGCCCACCGACTGAGGCCGAGATGGCAAACCCCAAATACTGCCACTACCACAGATTTGTTCATCACCCAACCAGTGATTGCAACAGACGAAAACATATTTTCAAAGAAAAGATAGAGGCAGGGGAACTTCATCTAGGAAACGAGGGAGTACATCGAGACCCACTTCCGGTGAGGAATTGTGGAGTATCTGGGACTCCGTGCACGAGACTGTATGATCCATGATGCAACATGTATGCAAAATTCTTCACCTTTCCAAGGTACAACGCCAAGATATCTTCACGGCTCTCAATCGTGTCGTGTCGGTCAAACGGCTTTTTCCCACTACGGAAGCCACGCCAAGTGCCCAAGCTCTCTCAGGAAGCGGAATCGAAAAATACAACTGGGGACTGCTGACCACGTCCTATTTAAGAGGTATTGAATTCGACAACATGCTAATCGACGTGACCTCTAATTTCAACATTGTTACCTTCAAGACTTTAAAATCTGCGGGATTTACGAAACAAGAGGCTACCCATTCCCCATCCATGATTGAGATCCCGGGAGGGGAAGCCTTGAACATGTACGGCTATATTAACCTCGAGATCAGGATAGGAGACGCTATAACGCATAGAAAATTTCACGTTGTCAAAGAACTAGGTTACAACATGATATTAGGGCACTTGTGGGTACTCGACAACAAGACGAAATTGGGAAAATCCCCTTTACTGATTTCAACGCCCGAAAGAATCTTCAACAAACCGTCCCACCTGCTGTCGCATCGAAGAGCTACCGATGGAACCCGGTCGCCTGGACAAGACCAGTTGGCGCTAACTCATAGGTTCCAAATGCAAGTAAGTTTGGTCGAACGATCTTCTCTATAACCAGTCATTTCTTCTTCTATTTCATCATGGGGACTCAGCGCGATTAGCGACACGGACGTTATCAAGAGATGTGAGTGGGGCGCTAGGCCATTCAAACGCTTTTCAAAGAATTTGGAAGCTGCAATTGAAACCGACGAGACCAGGATTCAAGCGGTTACACAACACTCGAACTCGTTTCAAATCGGAGATATGGTGGTCAAAGCGAACTCGTTTCAAGTCGGGAAGATGACGGTGAAGATACCTATTCGGACCGATTCACCCAAGGAAAAAGAAGACGATCCATATCTGGTGGCAGACGTCCTTCTAGGGGGTTACTGCAAGCTCATCAATACAGACAAGATGGGAGGTGTGATAATTCACTCACGATCGCTCAACCCTTCAATCCCTAAAACGATGTACTACTCTCTTCCAGCACTCTCCCTTTAGTATTTTCTTCAGCAATTTCTCTTTTCACTTGATATTTGTATTTCCCCGAGATGAATGCACTGTTTGTCTTCTTCATTAGGGTTTCGTTTTTTATTCAAAAGAATACCTTTCTTTCCGAATGAGTTTTCCGAATCTCAGGAAAAAAAAAACATACACCAAATAAATCACAAATCATGGAGAAGCCTTTAACCATCCAATCACAACCAGAAACATCAACCCATTCTAATGGAAGACTTGGGTCTTTCAAAATGAGAAGTTTTATTCAAAGATAGAAACTGCAAGCGGGATGCTAATTGAAGAAACCCTAACTTCGCCACGAATATAAGGAAGGTAAAAAAAA
>NW_020624682.1:0-433 GCF_003573695.1 Papaver somniferum | reverse complement strand
TGAATCAAATAGAAAGACAAAGCCAACACAAAAAGAAAGAGTTCATAAAAATGTTGAATTTTATATATGTTAACTCAAAAAAAGTCTACACATTTCGTTATAAGTTGGAAATTGATTTCTGAGACTAAATTTTAAACTAGATAAACTCATCTTTAACATAAAAAGTTTGAAAAATATATTGTAATTACAATTAATATGGTCTAAGGCAATACGACTAGTAAAAATTGCATTTCTATGTACGTTGATTCAAGAAAATATGAAGGAAGTCAAATTTCACAATAGAAAAGGATGAAAGACCATGCAAAACTAATCCAAATCCTAAAAAATTTCATCTATCTTGTATCAAATAGAAAGACAAAGCCAACACAAAAAGAAAGAGTTCATAAAAATGTTGAATTTAATATACGTTAACTCAAAAAAGTCTACACACTTC
>NW_020624681.1:0-375 GCF_003573695.1 Papaver somniferum | reverse complement strand
CCCTCAACCCGACTTAAGTTAGCTTCAGCTATTTCAAGAGCTTTCTGAGCTTCTTGTGGATCAATGTCACTACCCTTCTCCGCATCATTTACTAAGATGGTAATCTCATTATTTCCTACTCTAGCAAAACCACCCATCAGATCGATTTTTAACCATTGGTCATTAAGGCGTAGTCTCAAAATACCTATATCTACAGCTGTGGCAATATGGGCGTGATTCGGTAATACACCGATTTGGCCACTATTAGTAGATAAAACAATTTCTTTCACTTCTGAATCCCAAACAATTTGATTCGGGGTTAGTACACAAAGATTTAAGGTCATTTATTCAATTTGCTCTCCACTTCTATGTTCACAGCCTTCGCGGTAGCTTCGT
>NW_020624680.1:0-1178 GCF_003573695.1 Papaver somniferum | reverse complement strand
AACAAAAAAAAAAGATCAATGAGGCCTATGGTGGTCTCGAGTAAAAACTAGATTAGTAAGCTTAGTGTTGAGGGGTCGGATGTGCATAGTTCTGCGACAGATAGTATATAAACCCCTATATATATTATTATCTTTGACAACAATCGTAAAATATTTTTATTATTAACGGATAACAATAAGTATCACATTGAAGCCTGCATGCAGAACAAGGTGGAGAAAATGTTGCCAACGTTACTTCGAGACTTGTTGTTGCTATCGAAAGTAGCCATTAAGAAATATTTTCAAGCATAATAACATGTTTTGCTTGTAGCCGATCGAAGAAAAAAACAAACATGTTATGTTATATAAACAGTGTGTTTTTTGGGTTTGGCAGCTTGATAAAACTGTTGATGCATTTATGTTGGATTTCAACTAACAACGTTTGTGCAAAACAAGTATATTTGGGTAAGAATTTTACCTTTTGTGGTGGTTTCAATTTGGTACCATCCAATATATACCGTATGACATAGTTATCCAAGCACCATCTTTTTTATTGGGTTTTTCCAAAAGAAATTTGTTTGCGGTTGTTGTGTTTGGCAAACTGTCCGGCAGAGTAGCTGGAACCGGGGAACTATTTTTTTTTTAATGGTTATTGAATCAGGATTCACAACTCACAAGGGTCATTTTCCTCATCATAGGATGATAAATATCTTGATATAATTGATGCATATCGAAACTCACATTAAAGGGTTGAGTCCTAAGTTGAAGGAAAATAAAGGTCCAAACGTGCACTTCATTCCAGTAAGTACATCTACCATTTCGATTAATATCTTTTGATTATAGAAAACTGATAAGCTGGTAATTTTTTTATGTTGGCAAGATGATTTAGCTTCACCCTATTTCGATATGATTTGACATTTTGACGGCTTAGTGATCGTGTCAGACCAAGGTTAACCCGGGTCTATGTAAATGACTTAGTGCTCGCATTGGAATTTACACGTCTCAACACTAAGAGATTTAATACTTATTTGATATGCCTAATATATATAAAATATTAGTTTAAGGATAGTTACTTAGCTCTGTCTCCGCTAGGTATGTCCTTCGCGCATGACGGGGCTTTAGGTGTATCAGGCTCTCCCGTGAGTAAGCAGCGTGACAAAACTTCTAAACCTGGAGGAGGCTTCAGTCCCCAAGTGTAG
>NW_020624679.1:0-756 GCF_003573695.1 Papaver somniferum | reverse complement strand
CCAAGAGACGACGATGCATTCAAAGCAGGAGTTCGAAAGTTCATAGACTATGCGAGTCGGGATTTAGAACCCGACCAGAAATTTTTTTGTCCTTCCAAGGATTGCAATAACAATAAGAAAGATCTTGTGTCTGTAGTTCACGGACATATTCTGTGGAATGGGTTTATGCCGGGATATGTCGATTGGGTATACCATGGAGAAGGGGAGGACCATGTGAGGGAAACAACCAATACTGGAAATGTGGTGCAGGACGACGATGAAGAAATGTCTGATTTGCTGCAAGAAATGAACTATGACGCCTCCAATTTTTACAAGTTGCTCAACGATGCGCAAGTGTCATTATATCCTGACTCTGAAAAGTTTTCAAGATTATCCTTCATTGTGCACTTGCTTCATGTCAAGTCCCTTGGTGGATTGAACATCAAGGGCTTTGACGCGTTGTTGAGTCTCCTGACCAAAGCCTTTTCAGATGCCAAACTACCAAAGAATTTTTATGAAGCTAGAACAACAATCTAGGGCTTGGGTCTTGTCTACATTTTGATCGATGCTTGCGAGAATGATTATATTTTGTTCTGAAAAGAGAATGCAGATAAAAGTTCTTTCCCAGTATGTCATGCTTCAAGATGGAAAACTACTGAATTGAATGTAGATAACGAATCAATCAGAAGGACACCCAGAGGTAAAAACATTCCAGTAAAGCAATTGCGGTACTTCCCGTTAAAGCCAAGACTTCAGAGGTTATTTATGTCTTCAAAG
>NW_020624678.1:0-756 GCF_003573695.1 Papaver somniferum | reverse complement strand
CCAAGAGACGACGATGCATTCAAAGCAGGAGTTCGAAAGTTCATAGACTATGCGAGTCGGGATTTAGAACCCGACCAGAAATTTTTTTGTCCTTCCAAGGATTGCAATAACAATAAGAAAGATCTTGTGTCTGTAGTTCACGGACATATTCTGTGGAATGGGTTTATGCCGGGATATCTCGATTGGGTATACCATGGAGAAGGGGAGGACCATGTGAGGGAAACAACCAACACTGGAAATGTGGTGCAGGACGACGATGAAGAAATGTCTGATTTGCTGCAAGAATTGAACTATGACGCCTCCAATTTTTACAAGTTGCTCAACGATGCGCAAGTGTCATTATATCCTGACTGTGAAAATTTTTCAAGATTATCCTTCATTGTGCACTTGCTTCATGTCAAGTCCCTTGGTGGATTGAACATCAAGGGCTTTGACGCGTTGTTGAGTCTCCTGACCAAAGCCTTTCCGGATGCCAAACTACCAAAGAATTTTTATGAAGCTAGAACAACAATCAAGGGCTTGGGTCTTGGCTACATTTTGATCGATGATTGCGAGAATGATTGTATTTTGTTCTGAAAAGAGAATGCAGATAAAAGTTCTTTCCCGGTATGTCATGCTTCAAGATGGAAAACTACTGAATTGAATGTAGATAACGAATCAATCAGAAGGACACCCAGAGGTAAAAACATTCCAGTAAAGCAATTGCGGTACTTCCCGTTAAAGCCAAGACTTCAGAGGTTATTTATGTCTTCAAAG
>NW_020624677.1:0-510 GCF_003573695.1 Papaver somniferum | reverse complement strand
CTCTTCAAAGCATGAAGAACATTTTCTCCAAGAAGAACGAGCCATTGTTAGGCAATTTTGCTTGAATGTTTTTATTTTCTGAACTTCCTTTTCTTAGGTTTTTGTTTTTTGAAAGGCCAAAGAAACGCCCAGTTTATGGTTTTTTGGTTGTTGGATTGATAGATGATTGCTTTTTATAAGTGTTTTTTTGATTATTTTGGAATAATGACACTTAGATAAATCGATATGTCAAAATCTGAATTGCGAATGTAAGTAGCAAAATCATTCAGGCAAATTGTGAAGCCGTGAATGTTTCATGAGAAAGGGAAAGATAAGAAATCTTGGGATGATTGGGTTATCGACTTCCATGGTATATGTGAAAACCCAAACAATAGGTCGTGTAAAAAAAATCATCTGGCAAACTTACTCGCTTTAGGTTCTTTCACCAAAACTGAATCTTCAGGGAGTAAATCCAAATCTTTATGTGACACCCTCCTTGCCGCGATAAGTCCCCAATCATTCTTTATTGTC
>NW_020624676.1:0-657 GCF_003573695.1 Papaver somniferum | reverse complement strand
CTTTACCGCGGTTAATTATTATTACATTGTATTGTCTTAAGATAGTAGTCCGGCTTTACCCCGGTTGATTATTACCTAGTAGTCCGACTTTACCCTGGTTGATTATTATATATATTATTTTATTTAGGGAAGTCACTCATGTGCATATTATACTTGATTGTGCAGTCTTCGTAGTATGACTCGGTTACTATGAACTTGACTAAGGAAGAAATTCTAGGTGCATGACTGGATATGGTTATTATTCGGTGACTTCAGTCAACGAATAATGATTGGGCCTTTTGTGAACCTGTTGTGCGGGTTCAGATCATAGTAATCAAAATCTTATTATATTCTAGACTTAGATGGTGGCATTGGGTTTTATGAGGTGTGCGCATTCCACGATAATATCTTACGGTACCTGAATTCATGCTATCATTTGAGACTAGAGTTATTCCTAGCATCCTCTCCTCCATTGAGTGAGAAGAGGTTTGGATAACATATGTTTAGGTTGTTTACTACTTCTCTCGTAGATCCATCCGCAGGTGGATCTTTCACGGATATTACCAATATGGACGTAATGTATGGGGATATGAATTGAATCAATCTTTTGCTCTATGTTATGTGTGAAAGATATTTATCGTTTTTCTTTAGTAGAACTGTGATGCATGTTAGTGATTA
>NW_020624675.1:0-432 GCF_003573695.1 Papaver somniferum | reverse complement strand
TTTTTATTATTTTTTTACTATTATTTGTTCCTTTTTACGTTTCTTTTTGTGTATTTGATTTACAGGTTCGAAGTGGAATACTAAGGACTTGGGAACAAAAAGCTTAAAGCTAAAAGCTAAAAGAGAAGAAAAAAAGACATAATTTTTTTAGGATTTAATTTTTTTTTATTATTATTTTTTTTTTTGCATATAGCTTTTATTTATTTTTTTTAGAATTTGTAAATAGGATTTATTTTTCATAATTTTTGTAATTTTTGGACTTTTTATTTGGACTTTATTCTGGACTTTTGGACATTTTTTTTAACCCTACGGAAGGGTCTTATTATTAATAAAAAAAAATTAAACTGTTTGCAGGGAAGGACGACGATTACAATATTGTCTCGGCCCCTCGGGTTCGTACATGACATAGGAGTCGTGGCCCGAGTCGACTTC
>NW_020624674.1:0-399 GCF_003573695.1 Papaver somniferum | reverse complement strand
TTAGGATTTGGATTAGTTCTTCTTGGTCTTTCATCCTTCTTATATTGTGAAATTTGACTTCCTTCATATTTTCTTGAATCAACGTACATAGAAATGCAATTTTTACTAGACGTAATGCCTTAGTACATATTATTTGTGATTACAATACATTTTTCAAACTTTTTCTATTAAAGATGAATTTATCTAGTTTACAATTTAGTCTCAGAAATCAATTTCAGATGTATAACCAAGTGTGTAGACTTTTTTTGAGTTAACGTACATAAAATTCAACATTTTTATGAACTCTTTATTTTTGTATTGGCTTTGTCTTTCAATTTAATTCAAATAGATGAAATTTGTAGGAATTTGGATTAGTTCTGCCTGGGCTTTTATCCTTCTTCCATTGTGAAATTTGACTTC
>NW_020624673.1:0-768 GCF_003573695.1 Papaver somniferum | reverse complement strand
TTTACAATACATTTTTCAAACTTTTTCTGTTAAAGATGAGTTTATCTAGTTTACAATTTAGTCTCAGCAATCAATTTCCGACTTATAACGCAGTGTGTAGACTTTTTTGATTTTTTTTTTTTTTGATAAGTAAAAAATTTGTATTAATAAATAACCAAATTTACAAGAAATAGTTTACAAGTAAAGAGGTTACAGCAACCCCAAAAACTTGAAACTATTTGAACCGAAAATAATCAACATTAGGATGTTCAACCGAAAATGTGTAGACTTTTTTGAGTTAACGGATGTAAAATTCAAAAAATTTATGAACTCTTTCTTTTTGTGTTGGCTTTGTCTTTCTATTTGATTCAAAATAGATGGAAATTAGTTAGGATTTGGATTATTTCTGCACGGTCTTTCATCCTTCTTATATTGTGAAATTTGACTTCATTCATATTTTCTTGAATCAACGTACATAGAAATGCAATTTTTACTAGACGTATTGCCTTAAAACATATTAATTGTATTTACAATACATTTTCAAACTTTTTCTATTAAAGATGAGTTTATCTAGTTTGCAATTTAGTCTCAGAAATCAATTTCTGACTTATAACGAAATGTGTAGACTTTTTTGAGTTAACGTATATAAAATTCAACATTTTTATGAACTCTTTCTTTTTGTGTTGGCTTTGTCTTTCTATTTGATTCAAGATAGATGAAATTTTTTAGGATTTAGATTAGTTCTGCATGGTCTTTCATCCTTCTTCTATTGTGAAATTTGACTTCCTT
>NW_020624672.1:0-807 GCF_003573695.1 Papaver somniferum | reverse complement strand
TTTTTTTCGACATTATTTTTTTGGGGATACAACTCGAGGTTAAAAATTCCAAGAGACTTATTTTCTTCCAAGGAGTAGATTCGGAATTAAGATAAGGAATTACAAATATGAAAATAAGAGCCTCTGTTCGTAAAATTTGTGAAAAATGTCGACTGATTCGCCGACGGGGACGAATTAGAGTAATTTGTTCCAACCCGAGACATAAACAGAGACAAGGATAATCCTTCGAAAAAAGGACCCAATGTACAAATAAAATGAAGGATCTGTTTTAACCTGAAATGGATATATCCGTATATCTCTGACTCATATTGATGAGATGATAAAAGATGGCAAAACCTCTACCAAGAGTTGTTTCACGTAGGAATGGACGTATTAGTTCACGTAAGACTGGACGTAGAATACCAAAAGGATTAAAATACCATTAACTCCATGTGTGGGGTGCAGGCTCTCGACCGAAGCAGGCATAGCAAGGTCGATCGAAGCAGGCAAGACCGACATCATGCAAGGGAACGCTCGCTTGGGCGCCTCTTGAACGTGACATGCTCCAAGGACAGGACGACTCATCTCTCCTGGTAACATCTAACTTTGTCTCATAAGTTTTATCTGTATATGTCACCATCAAATGCCTACCTCACAATAGTGTAACATTATGTGCTAGGCAGGGGACTTAATGTTGATGGTGGATTTTAGTTCAGGGCTAAAATTGTGAAACCAAATTTATGCGCTGACATCCTGCAAAGGATAAAGCCACTGATAAAATGATGAATACTTCTTCACTTCGCTAATTTACCTAGAATGGAGCATGTA
>NW_020624671.1:0-627 GCF_003573695.1 Papaver somniferum | reverse complement strand
GAGACTTAGCTAATAGGCTAGAAATCAAGACTCATAGTTTTGATCACTAACATTGACAAAAAATGCTTGATATAGCAACACATGCGAGGTTGACCGAGCTATGCTCTAACATAAACCGAAAACTGTCACAAGAAAATTACTCAAAACAAATAATTTTATTCATAATAGACCAATACGATCAATGAAACAAATCACAAATTGATGTCTATTTTCTCTTTGTAACCTAGTCCTTCATATCAGAACCGATTGAAGGTGCATTACTACTTTTCAGCTTTTGAATTTCTTCAAGTAGAAAAGCCTTGTTGCTTGACCAGAATCTCTTGCAGATGAGAAATCTTTGTGAATGATTCTGCAAGAGCATGTAGTTCTGTCTTCGATTGAACACAAAAGTGTGTCAATGCCTCAAATATACTGATCTTTCTTCACAGTATTCTCTCTTTCCTTATTGCTAAGCCAATCTCGCTTTCTGATTTTACCCTTAATGTCAAGTGATAAACCAGACTTAGTTTTAAGATAATCTTTCTGATCTTGTATCTTCTCCAGAGAAACCTTTTGATCCAGACACATAGTTCGTACAAGGAATGATCAAAATGGGAGAAGAGTCTTTTTATATTTTTTCATACTTCC
>NW_020624670.1:0-1023 GCF_003573695.1 Papaver somniferum | reverse complement strand
TTCATGATGGTTCCCTCGTCCTCCCCAGCACAGAACTTAAGTAGCCTCTAATGCAACGCCTTTGGGCAAACCTTCCTACCCCAAGAAAAGGATATTGACTTTGGCTCGATCCACCGGCTTCAATGGACTCCCTTTTTCAATTATAATACCTACCCTAATGTCCAGGCCCAGATATGACACTCTTCGGTACCTAACCTGAAACTGCATTGCCCTCTAATGCACTCCTTATTGATTGTACGATTTATTCCTGATCTAAAATGCCACTTTACTTCGGTCAGATAGAAGCTTTGCTCTTGCTTCGTACTTAAAGAAAGATACTATATAAACAATTACGAAGCTAGTTCTTCTCTTGCTGCATCAACGCTCGCCTTTGTTCTTACTGCTCATGAACAGAAAGGATCGCTCGTCTTTCGGCTTGCCCCGAAAGAATCTCTAACTTGCTTGGTTAGCGCTTGCATTTATGCTTATCCATACTATTACGCCTTAATTTCTAAGTCACTGAACACTTTTCTGCTCACTCGTAGGAGTCCGAACCCCCACAAGGAAGGTCTGAAAGAACTCATATGTCCTACATGTGAGGGAGGAACTGACTCTCACAAGCAAGGTTGTTGACTTACTCGCTTGCTTATATATAATAAAAGACGGGATCGAGACCAAGCCGAGCCACTAGTGGAGTGGTGAAGGAGGCCTATATTCTTTTGGCCGGTTACTCTTTGGTTTTTGGCTCGCAATAAAGCTAGGGTCCTGATCGAGCCTGCTACACTAGTCTACCTCTTCCTATCTATCTACCTCTCCAGACACAATATCTTGAGTACCTATGATGGTGACCACATCTGCTGGCATGTGATGTTTGGACATAGAATCGAGTCCTTGTGAATGGGCAGAACCAGGTGCTCTTATTTTACAACGGTAGGGACGATTGCTTCCATTACTGACCAGAAAGACACCAAATTCTCCTTTAGGTGCTTCAACTGCGGTATAGGTAGAAGGAGCTGGTACGGAAAAACCTTCTGTATAAGGCTC
>NW_020624669.1:0-279 GCF_003573695.1 Papaver somniferum | reverse complement strand
GCTAGCTAGATTTCGACCTTGGTTCTTAGCCTGAGAAACTATCTCTTGGTGATTAGTAGTCATAACATCCGATTTTTCTTTACACATGTGTAGATACACTTTACACTCTTATCACATGTCTTTTTTTTTTGTTATCAGTGCTAGGATTGTGCCTTCGATAGCTACATTGACATCTCCATTTTGCTGTGAGCTTAAACTGACTTGCACATGTCACATTTGATGGAATCTGAGCTTATATTTTGACCTAGAACTTTGTAGGTACGTTCTAAGCAAACCTTC
>NW_020624668.1:0-821 GCF_003573695.1 Papaver somniferum | reverse complement strand
GGTTCAAGGAATACATGGTTATATAATCTAAACTCTCATTCCAATCATTGAAACATTCTCAGAGGACGTTATTCAGTTGTTTTTCACAAACCTTTCTCGTTAGAGAAATTTCCAAGATGACTTAAACGTATCATGACTTTCTTCACTAGGTAAAGAAAAACATGATCGAAGCGAAACACTTACCAACACATATTTCGATATATAAATAGGCGAGATATACTCGGATCGAAATATCAAATGTGTATGATCTAGTCTATATATTTAGCATACGACTTTTGTATCAAGAAGTAGGAGATAGAATAGATAAACTTTTGAGTGACAAATAAGTTCAAGTCTTCGCATACCTTTTTGTTGAGAAGTTCCACCGGTTTCTTGAGTAGATCTTCTGCTTGTTCGATGAATCGCCATGAAGTCCTTGAGCTCAACTACACTTACTATCCTAGTCCGAGACTTAGCTAAATAGACTAGAAATCAAGACTTATAGTTTTGATCACTAACATTGAAAAACATGCTTGATATAGCAACCGCATGCGAGGTTGACCGAGTTATGCTCTAACAACTCTCATATCAACCTTGTTCATCTTAACCATAACTAGTTCAAATGACTAAAATAAAACTAGTTAAAGAGTGGTTCAATTTCTATATTCTCATAGACGTATACAAGAACACAATTGAAACAAAATCGGTTTGATTCACTTGAATCAATTCATGAACATTATAGCCACGGTTTGCAACCGATTTTAGAACTTTAACCTTCAAGTATTCAAACCGGTACGCATACTTGAAATACCCGGACCAAGATTGGGTTTTGCAAGTACGCA
>NW_020624667.1:0-533 GCF_003573695.1 Papaver somniferum | reverse complement strand
ACAATTAATATTTTAAGAATCTACCTTAGGCAAAGAAATAGAGTCAAAATACTTGTTGAATGAGCTATAATGGTTTAGAATAAATAGGTGAATCGCATGAATTTGAATATTTGGTGGAATCCTAGTCCCAGTACCTCTTGCCCACTTTGTTAACATTATTTGTATATTTATTTTTATTAAATTTAAAAATCGAACCTTCACAAGTCTTGAACGAACTTTTACAACTCTACTGCTACAACAACTTTGAAATAACACCAATTTTTGGCGCCGCCGACGCGGATTTGTGCTTAGGTAGAATTTTTAGGTTTTTTATTTTATTTCAATTGTTCTTTTTACGTTTCTTTGGGTGTGTCTTTGTATTACAGGTTTGAAGTTGGATACTAAAGACTTGGAATCAATGCTTAAAGCTAAAAGAGAAGGAAAAAGACAAAGCAAAAAAAAAAGAGCGAAAGAAAAAAAATTTTAAAAAAAAAAGAGAGAGAATTTATTTTATTTTTTTTAGAGACCTTCCATTTTTTGTAACTATTATTTTT
>NW_020624666.1:0-564 GCF_003573695.1 Papaver somniferum | reverse complement strand
TTGTTATCTCCACTACGATTGTAGAAATTTCTTTCTCCTTCATACTCCTCTTGATCTCGGCTTCCCATAGCCACCAGTTTCTGTTGATTGTTACCTGTCACCTTCTCTTGTTGTACTTGCGAAGTATTCTCTACTGTATTTATTAGCTTGGGTAATAAGCTTGCATTCGCTGTTTGTGAACTGGTGTTCGCAACTGGGTATGATTCCGTTTCATTTTGCTTTTCCTCCATAGAAATATATTCTTCTTGAAGTTGTCGCAATTCAGTCATTATGATCGTATTCTTGACTCTGAAAATTTGGACATACAATAGGTTGGTTGCAAACATAGCATTGATAACTGATAATGTAAGATATCTCTCATCTACACGGCCAGCCATTTCGCTACACATAGTCCTCCATCTTTTAGTTAGGTGCGTCAAACTTTCATCAATCCTTTGTTTTAATCCAAATACGTCTTCAATACCAGGTCGCGAAGAATTATTACTTATATATGCCCCCAGGAATGTAGTTTGCAAATGATTGAAGGATGTTATTGTATTCTTTGGTAGACCTTCGAACCATTTT
>NW_020624665.1:0-587 GCF_003573695.1 Papaver somniferum | reverse complement strand
CACAAGGATGACACTGAATTTGTGCAAAATTTGTATTATGCAATCAATCATATATATCTTAAATTTGAGAGTGTCTTGAGTGGGTCATGAAATGGTGATTATGACACAAGAGGAAAATCCCAGGTCCAGCAAAAGAGGGTCTATTCAAGCATCTAAAAACTGGCTGGCCCCATTCAACTACTCTATAATGTTTTAATTACAACAACAAAATGAAAAGAAAAAACCACATTAAGATGTGAAATCCAAAGTCAAACCCAGCAATGGAATAATACAATTGTGTGAGACTTATTTCTAAAGGTGCTAAACTCATCACCTCACCACGGTATCTCTAGTCGATTCACAAGCAAGCAGTGTACTGATGACATTTCATTAAAGCATATAACCAAGCAACTAAAATGCAATGTGTCTCAGTAAAACAAGCTTATCACTTTAACGAATAATAAATTAAATAAAACAAAAAATGCGAGCTCCCCAGCAACACGGAGAGAGCTTGGTTGCAACACTCTACATAAAGTACAATATTTCCTAACCAAACAACGCAAAGAAAGCTCGTTTCTCAATTGAAAACCGGTCTCCACATATGGAAG
>NW_020624664.1:0-1059 GCF_003573695.1 Papaver somniferum | reverse complement strand
ATTCCTCCTTCCCAATGTTAACGATTTCGATCTCATCAGTTGTGGAGTTGGTGTCGTCTTGCAGCTTTCATGGAGTATCCAACACCTCTTCCTGTAGATCGTCGTTGTTGTAGCATTCCGTTGGGCAGGGAGACTGGGTAAAAGTCTCTCCTGCTCATTGCTAATCAGCGACGTCATTATACGGTTTTCCTTTTCTGGTCACGGCTTTCTACAAAAGTTCGATCCCTCTTAGCGTGAGCGTGGGTTGCGGCTTCACCAGATGAACAAGAACACCTTGTCAGCAAAGATGCATCGTGAGGCTTAGCCCTCGATGACGCGAGTCGGTCCTCCTCCTGAATTGCCGACCACGTGGGGAGTGGGATGCAATGAACTTTGTCTGATCTTTCCTGCGGAGCTTCTCTTGGTTCAAACAATTCCACTCCACATATCGGTGCATAGGGAGACAACGATGCAGGGATACGAACGACTTCTTTATTCAGCATAGTCTTCAGGCGCTGGTGATATGTCGAAGGGACAATCCTACTGTCATGAAGCCACGGTCTCCCCAATATCATGTGGTAGTCTGGCTCTTTTTCTATGACTTCGAGTTTCACCTTTGACTGGACGGTCACTACAGATAAATTCAGGTTGACATACCCGTACATGTTGGTTTGGTTTCCCTCGAAATTTGTCATTTTAGTAGGCTTCCGTACGATCTTTCCTGGGAGAACCTCAGCTGTCCTGAGAATCTTGAGAGTAATCACATTCGAAGATGTTCCTGTGTCGATAAGGGCCCTCTTGAACTCTGAATCCTTGATGCGTGCGGTAACATGTAGGGCACGGTTGTGACCTTCCTCTGGTTGATTGCAGCAAACGTCTCCGGCCGCTGATTCATTGAGAGGTGTAAAAGTTCGCATAAACTTTCCACTAGAGAAGCCGCTTCCTGATCCACCGGCCTCTGGTTCATAGTGAAACTATTGACTTGATGAGGATCGTTGTGAGGATCAGTTCCTAGTGTATGAGTCTCCATGACAGGACCTCTCAAATCTGATGTCATCTTGATGAGGAGATCGAGTATGT
>NW_020624663.1:0-433 GCF_003573695.1 Papaver somniferum | reverse complement strand
AAGATTATGTGGAACTGCTTGATCATGGCATTCCACTTTGCCACCCTTCCAATTTTCTCCGTGATGTCAAGGATTTGACTTATTTGAGCCTTTGTGAAGACTCGGATGGTATGTGCGTCGAAATATATCCTTAGTTTATGTGTTGCCACTACTAAGGAATATATGAGCTTCTCCACCTTGGTATAATTACGCTCCGCTGAACTGAGTGTTTTGATGATGTATTATATGGGTTGCTCTCCTTGTCCTTGGTCCCGTACCAATACTGCGCTCACAGCGTAGCTTGTCGCTGTTAAGTACAAGGTGAGAATTTCACCTGGCTCCGACTTCTGTAGGATAGGTACCGAAGTCAAATACTCCTTGATTTTTTGGAAGGCTTGTTCGCACTCTGTGGTCCATGTGAACCTGCTCCCCTTCCTTAGTGTATCAAAAAATG
>NW_020624662.1:0-464 GCF_003573695.1 Papaver somniferum | reverse complement strand
AAGTTTCTTTGTTCACGACTCTTATTTGGGTTTCCAACTCAGACACGGACTGAGCTGTAGAGATTTGGTTTATCCCGGACTGAGCTGTAGAGTTTTGGTTTAACCCGGACTTTGCATGGTCTGCATGAGCAGATTGTGTACGTGCAGCAAGCGCTTCCTTGGCTGCAATTTCGTTTTGCAATCTAAGCTGAGCCTCACAAACTCGATCATCCTCCTTCTCAACTGAATCACCAATCATATTATCCTCCTTATTCTCCAGATTCAAAGACTTCTCCTCACCCTCATTAGTTTTAGCTGATTTTGCTTGCCAAACTTGGATTGTAGGTTTATGAACAATCTGTTTTTCCTTACCAGCAGCCTTCATGCTATTCTTCTTTTTGCATTCACCATCAACATGCCCAATAATATTACAAGATAAACATAATTTAGGTGAATTTGGTATATCAACATATTGCCAAATTTTT
>NW_020624661.1:0-382 GCF_003573695.1 Papaver somniferum | reverse complement strand
TTGGGCTTTTTATTCCTCTATTTTGGGTTTGTAATAATTTATTTTTGGGCTTGTTTGTTTAATTTGTGGGCTTGTATTTATTTTGTGTGGGCTTGTTTAAATTCTTCCATTGGACTTGTATTTTGGACTCTGGGTCTAAACCCAGCTGAGTTCATAACTATTATGGACTTGTGAGTGGACCTCGAAACCAAAAGTTTTAAAACAAACGTCGGGCCTTAACCAACTGGGCCAAATTAAACTTTCAAAATTAAAACTTGGATTTTCGTAGGCCGCAGCCTTCATTCCATTCCATTAGAGGCTTGCACAGTGGGCTTGCTCCCATTTCAAAAACCAAATTTTATTTTTCTTAATTTTAGTTTTTGAAAAAAAAAAAAAAAAAAAA
>NW_020624660.1:0-401 GCF_003573695.1 Papaver somniferum | reverse complement strand
AAAAATGTATTGTAATTTCAATTAATATGTTCCAAGGCAATACGTCTAGCAAAAATTGCATTTCTATGTACGTTGATTGAAGAAAATATGAAGGAAGTCAAATTTCACAATAGAAGAAGGATGAAAGACCATGCAGAACAAATCCAAATCCTAACAAATTTCATCTATCTCGAATCAAATTGAAAGACAAGGCCAACACAAAAAGAAAGAGTTCATACAAATGTTGAATTTTATATACGTTAACTCAAAAAAGTCTACACACTTCGTTGTAAGTCAGAAATTGATTTCTGAGACTAAATTGTAAACTAGATAAACTCATCTTTAACAGAAACAGTTTGAGAAATGTATTGTAATTACAATTAATATGTTCTAATGCAATACGTCTAGTAAAAATTGCCTTC
>NW_020624659.1:0-451 GCF_003573695.1 Papaver somniferum | reverse complement strand
AAAATTTTTGACAATTAAATTGATTACCTTCGTGATTAGTTTGGTTGTTCGTATTCCAATTAGATTAATTATGGGTTCTCTTGTAATTAGTCTAGTTGAGTTTTCATATATTCCACAAGTCCTTGTGTTGAGTATATGAACGACTATACTAATCATGTAGTCGTATATTCCGTAAGGTTTTCCTTATGTTGAGTATGTGTACGATTAAGTTAGTCATCTCCGTATGATTACCTTAGTCGTAGCTCCGTAAGTTTACTTATGTTGAGAACCTTCGATTAAATTGATCACTTTTGTGGTTTGATTTAGTTGCGTATTCCAATTAAATTAATCATGGGTTTGCTTGTGGTTAATTTGATTGAGTTTTGGATATAGATAATCATTTCTATGGTTTTTGGTGTCCAATTAAAAATCCTTCTTTTCTTTCGAAATTAAGATCGCTCTTGTTTTTTTC
>NW_020624658.1:0-403 GCF_003573695.1 Papaver somniferum | reverse complement strand
TCACGAAAAATAACTCAGAAACCAGCTTGGCCAGGATTACCACGGGATGCACCATCACAACAAATCATGATCTCACTTGGGTTAGGTGGTGACCAACTCAATTCAAGAGTAATAGAAGTCTTGCATGATCTATGCTTGACCCTAAAAAAATCCAAGATGCGCAAATCTTCCAAATTATTAAACATATGTCCCTTCATTCTAATTGAGTTATCACGGATTACCTGATAAACTCTCCCTTTAAAGCCAAGCCATCGAACACGCATATTATCAAAATAAGCCTTGTCGCGCATTCTCCATAATTCCGTAACTATTGCAAGATTAGCAACAAGCCACAAATCCTTCACCATTCTACTGCGTCCCTTTGCAGCCTTGTAAGAGGCTACAAGATCTTCTTTTGCCTGCA
>NW_020624657.1:0-404 GCF_003573695.1 Papaver somniferum | reverse complement strand
AATAGTCGGGTACAAAGATCTCTTGAGCCAGAGTACAATGCTTCAAATGACCGAAAAATGCAAACACATCGTCAAGTCCAACATCAATCAAATCAACTTTATAACACTCAATTATCAAGTTCTTCTCGAAAACAACCATTGGGATTACAATATCAGAGTAGTTGAAGTTCATCTTCCCAACGAAAATCTAAAACACCATCAAATGGTGCTCCTCTTGGAAACCGAAACATCTCGCAGCAGAATCCTTCACGCTCTGAGCCACAACAAAATGATACTCCTGAAAAGCAACACCTCCCGCGATAGCATCCTTCACATTCGGCATCTAATTCTCCCCAGTTAAATGAAGAATGTGGTACTGCAGAAACAAGAGGTAAGTATAAATGTACGCATATGTGAAAATAAAA
>NW_020624656.1:0-404 GCF_003573695.1 Papaver somniferum | reverse complement strand
AATAGTCGGGTACAAAGATCTCTTGAGCCAGAGTACAATGCTTCAAATGACCGAAAAATGCAAACACATCGTCAAGTCCAACATCAATCAAATCAACTTTATAACACTCAATTATCAAGTTCTTCTCGACAACAACCATTGGGATTACAATATCAGAGTAGTTGAAGTTCATATTCCCAACGACAATCTAAAACACCATCAAATGGTGCTCCTCTTGGAAACCGAAACATCTCGCAGCAGAATCCTTCACGCTCTGAGCCACAACAAAATGATACTCCTGAAAAGCAACACCTCCCGCGATAGCATCCTTCACATTCGGCATCTAATTCTCCCCAGTTAAATGAAGAATGTGGTACTGCAGAAACAAGAGGTAAGTATAAATGTACGCATATGTGAAAATAAAA
>NW_020624655.1:0-642 GCF_003573695.1 Papaver somniferum | reverse complement strand
GGAGGGGGGGAGGAGTGGAATCAATATCTATAGGTTTCACCTTTTATGCAAAAGATGTAAGTATTGATTAAGGGGGAGAAATATATCACCATAGTATTACTTCAAAGTTGTGATACAATTGAACTTAGGAGAAGATAATAATACTATGTTTCTGTATAACGAAGATTGAGAATATTTGTTTTCAAAGTTGTTATCGCTACGGATCTTCAACAGCAACGATGCTGAGTTGAACACGTTCATAATTATTGCAACTTGAAGTAACGAAGAATTCAAGAAGTTTAAGAAACCAAGAAAATCAAGCATGATGGATTCAATGAGTTTTTGAAGCTTTATTTTTTAACCATATGCACTGATAGTTTTGCCAATAAAATTGACAAAGGGGGAGACTGTTAAAGCATTGCTCGGTCAAACCCACAAGTGTCACTATCTCAAGCTTATTAAATTTAGTAATCAAAAGTATACCTTTATTTTTATTCTACAATTAGTTAAGTTTCGGATTAGGATAGAAGTATGTAGTTGAGAATCGGAAATCACTGCGTTCTACCGTAGCTTTTGGAGAACTTCTTCAACAAAAGGTAAGTGAAGACTGAACTACCTATTTCTCAAGTTATATTCATCCTTCTATCTCTGAGACGACGTCGC
>NW_020624654.1:0-928 GCF_003573695.1 Papaver somniferum | reverse complement strand
AATGGGGCTGGATACGAGGAATCCCTGAAAGTAGTGATGCGGGGATGGGATTCAAGGTCCCCTCCCCATACCCGACCCATACCATAACTTATTATATTTGATTGAGGAACTTTTTTTAGAAGATAGCGAAGAAGATCATGATGAGATGATTAACATGGAGAGATGGTAAGTTATGAGGAACTAAGAAGTAAAAGGAACCATAATACTTAATTGTAGATCAATTGTTTCCTTTAATTTTCAGTTTTAGTTGGTTATTATAAACTTAAAATTTTAAAACGCATTTCTTAGGTTAGTATAATTCTTTGAACCATTATGATTATTTTTAAATTATTATTATTTACAAAATTTTAAATATTTATTGTAATGTTATGGTAACTTACGGGAAACCCATTCCCTACGTGGATTCCCCATACTCGTCCCCGCCCCATTCTTATGGGGAACGAGAAGGGGATGGGTTTCGATTTTTTGAACGGGATAAGGGATGGGTTTTAAGGTCGGCGCCCCATGCCCACCCATTGCCATCCCTAAGACAACCGGTTGATTTTTCAATTCTCTTTTCGTTTTTCTATTTCATGTTGTTCTCGTTTGGTGTTCTTTCGAATAAAAAAAATCCATTAACTTCTAAATCGAATAAAAACTCAAACATGAGAAGAAAAATACAAATTTTAGTCTACAACACAACGAGTCTATCGGAAAATTTAAGATCTGCATTCTTTCCTAACTGGTAACACTCGTACAAACTAATATAACTGGGACACTCATACACTGGTTTCCTACACCTGAATAGCTTCGTGTATGCTCAACTAATATTATACGCATCCGGTACAAACCAAGTAGCAGTAATTTTAACTAGCTCGCATTGGATCTCTTATCAAATATGTTGTCAGCTTCACCAAACCTTCTTGTAAATATCCACCACACTAGTGCA
>NW_020624653.1:0-386 GCF_003573695.1 Papaver somniferum | reverse complement strand
ACTGAGTAGTGAGTGTGAAGAGGAGAAAGATGAGGCGCAAACAGAAGGAGAATATATCTTTATCCTCGATAATAACGAGGTTTATTCTTCCCGATCCAGCCATCCATCTCATCTCAATCGATTGCTCAAATCTTATACATTTCTAGCCGTTCATCAGACACAACTGCAACGTATGCCTAATGGTCTCTGAATCGGAGTTCCAAAAGGGATACAAGGGTAAATAAAATTTGTCATTCTGAGACGGCTTAATAGGCTCTCGGATATGGCCCGGGTTTTTATTATATCATAGACCGCTATGTGTGGTCCGCGGTCCAACTACCACTAATGAGGGTCTCGGATGTGGGTGGCTAAACCCCCATTTTCTACTAGTGTAGTATCCTTCTTAC
>NW_020624652.1:0-1307 GCF_003573695.1 Papaver somniferum | reverse complement strand
TACCTCACAAGATCGATCTAAAAAAAGGCTTATAAATTTTGGAATTACAAATTCTGAGATGAAGAGAACTTTGTAATTTATATCGATCTTATTCCTCAATCAATAGTTCTTGAATGGCCGTGTAGCAGAAAAGGCGAACCTTAGAATAGACAGGGATCTATTAGGTAAAAGGTAGTCTGACCGGGCTTCACGATTCCCTTATTAAATACTATAAAGTGATAACCTAATTATGTTTCACGAAAAAAAACATATGTAGCTCTCTATAGGACGACTCTAGCTGCAACTAGGACACATCATGCCAGGATTGAGAGTTTAGAATACAGAGAAACCTCTATTTATAAAGATGAATTATACAAGATTGCTTAAATTTCAAGCAATAGTTTCTTAAAGAAAAACAAGTTCGTGAACTAATTTTCATATTTACGAATTACTTTGATCCCAAATAAACTAGTTTTCATATAGATCAACTCCGAAGAATGGAGACTATAAAAGCATGAGAATTTTTTCTTAAGTTACAAAGATGGATGTGAACCGGCAAATTTATGGATTAAAGATTTCCGACTACTAAAGTTAGCTCATAAAACCATTAAGCAATATTGGAGTTCAGTAACACCTAAAAACAAGCTAGTTCGCAAACTGATAAATCAATTGATATACATGAACTATGTACATGAACAATAGTTCTCAAACTGTTAAATCAATTTGTGCGTGAATAATATTTCAAAGTGCCCACGAAAATACTCAAAATTGATCGTCCGCAAATTGTTAAATCAGTTTGTAAACCATGAAAAATTTAAAAGAGTTCATGAACGTACCCAAAAGTTCATCGTCGACAAACTATTAAATCAATTTGTGAACAAGGAGCAAATTTTGTAGTTCCAGGAACATCAAGTTTTATACCCATACATGAACTGAAAAATCGGTTTGTGAACATTAGTACTACTTGATATTTTTAGGATCTCCTTTAGGAATCATAGTTTTTTGAACAATAAATTGTTATAAACCTTAAAAGCAACTACTATGAACATCCAACCTTTATTTTTGTTTCGAAATTTTCAAGTACAAGCTTGAACTCGAAACTTCTTATTTGTAATTCATAAATTACATTAAATCCATACGACATTGTCTCAGTATATATATAGAATAATAGAATAAGGAGTAGTCAGTCTTCACATATCTTTGTTGATGAAGTTCTCGTAGATGTCTGCGTTATCCTTCAGTCTTTTCTTTAATATTTTTAGGGTTATTCGGTAAATTCAAACGCTTAACTACCAATCTCTAATCCTAATCCAAGACTAGCTCTAGTA
>NW_020624651.1:0-556 GCF_003573695.1 Papaver somniferum | reverse complement strand
TATCCCTTTTTGTTGGCATTTAACTCATTTTTTGTGCAGTAATTCTACATTTTATCCCATATTCTGTATTTTCATTGTTTTCAAGAATAAATATTTTTCTTACTTAATTTTGCATTTTTAGGTAATAAAAAAAGTCTGGATGACTTGCGGAGCGGAAAAGAGCTGAAGAGTAGTGAAAAGCCGGGAGGAATTACGCAAGGAAGCCGCGAAAAATGGTGCGCATAAGCCCAAAAGACTAGATATGGGCTCAAGAAGGAAGAATTGCTCTTAAAGAAGATATGGGCTTGGCATACCCAAGGCCCAAAACCCATACCCAAACCCATTTTCTATAACCAAAACCGCCTCCATCTTCAGCCGTCGGATTGGATCCATCTCATCATCCGATGGTCGCTCCTTCATCGCGCATCAAAATCTGAAGATCCTATCAAACACCATAGTGCCTAAATTCCAAGCCATCAGATTAGATTGCAGTTGAATCCTACGGTCGCTTCTTTGCCAGATCATCAAACTCGATACGCCCGCTTAACACCATAGTACCAGAAACATATAACCCAAA